>NW_023494523.1:35000-198169 GCF_011100635.1 Trichosurus vulpecula | reverse complement strand
AAATCCTTTTTGAGCTCTTCCATGGACTTAGACCTGTTCATGTTTTTCTTGGAGGCTTTTGATGTAGGGTCTTTGACTTTCTTGACTTCTTCCAGCTGCATGTTTTGATCTTCTTTGTCATCAAAAAAGGAATCTGGATTTTGAATTTGAGTCTGAGTTAGCTTTTGCTGCCTGTTGGTGTCCCCAGCCAACTACTTGACCTTTGAGCTTTTGGTCAGGGTGTGACTGCTTGTAGAGTATAGAGTACTTTGTCCCAAGCTTTAGGGTGCAAGCACTTCTGTTTTTAGAGCTACTTCTGCTTCACCATCACTGCAGGCTCTTTCACAGCAGTGGTCCTCCTCCTTCAAGAACCACCAAGCAGGACTGCACTCCAGACCCAAGCAGGCCATAGCAGGAGAACCTTCCTTTGTGCACGCAAAGTGCTCCTTGCACTCCCACTCTTATCTGCTGTGAGATTTCTCCCACCTTGTGAGCCAGGGACTCAGGAAGCTGCTGATGCTGGAGCTCTGGAAACAGCCTCTACAGTTTCCTGCTGCTGCCACCACCACATTGCACCACCTCCACCACTTGTAGGGTTGGCGGCCAGACCACGTTGAACTTGAGACCACAGTGTCCCACTTACCTGCTCTTTCGCCTTTGTGGTTTGAGATGTCTGGTAACTGCCACAGATCAACGATTCATGGCCCTAAGGTCTTTTTTGGCTGGCTGACTCCTGGTCTCATCTGTCCTGGCAGGGTCCACGTTCGGCCATGCTCCACTCACAACACCATGTGACAGACCCTTCTGAGAGACCATCCAGGCTCTCCTGGGCTGGAGACCTGCTTCCTTCTGCTATTTTGTGTGTTCCACAGCTCTAGAATTTGTTCAGAGCCATTTTTTACAGATGTTTGGAGGGATTTGGGGGAGAGCTTAAGCAAGTCCCTGCTATCCAGCCACCATCTTGGCTCTGCCCCTGGCCTCACACTCTTACTCGATGTGTGACCCGGGGCAAGTCACTTAACTCTGTCTGCCTCAGTTTCCTCTTCTATATGCATAATAATTTTAGATTATTCTTTGTGTTTCCTCTAGTGTTGCTGTGGTTTCACAAATCAGCATTTGCTTGTTCATTTGTTATTGATTAAATTTTCTTTTTAAATTTTTAATTGGCTTGTCTAAGGGTTTGTCAATTTTGTTATTTCTCTCAAACAACCAGTTTTAGGTTTATCATTTCTCTGTTTTTGGTTCTGATGTTTCTCCCTAATTTTAGTATCTCTTTTTGGGGCTTGTAGATTTTGTTGGTTTAGCTTTCTAATAGTTTAGATTTTATTGGTTTTGCTTTCTAATACTTTTTACTCATTCAGTTCATGAATTCTTTCTTTTTCTGTTTTCTTTATGTATGGATATAAGTATACAGTTTTCCCAAAGTACATCTTTAATGCTTCTTTAATTCCCATCTCTGAGCAAGAAGCTTGAAAATTTTTCCTACCATTTTCCACTATGTATTTTGTGAACAAGCATTTTCAATGTATTTCTATTTTAGATCAAAATGTGGAAATGACTTTGATGGAGAAGCCGATGTAGTACTGAGTTTGCCTAGCATTGAACCGAATTTTGTAAAGCATTTTTTTCAAATAATAACATGAAAATTAGTTTTACATTTGATTATTATACCACATAAAACATCTTTCCAGTTGTGGTTATTTAATTGAAAGTGTTATTTATTTTCAACAAACTCTGGAGACAGAGAGAGAGAGAGAGAGAGAGAGACAGAGAGAGAGAGAGACAGAGACAGAGACAGAGACAGAGACAGAGAGAAAGGAAATGTTACATACAATTTCTGTGATGGATTATAAGCACTGGGTGCCCCTTGAACTCTCCTTGAATCTTCCCACTTGATCTGCCATTTGCCTGAGGCTATAAGCTTTTCATTATCACTAGGCCCTAATCTCTGTTACTTCTGGATTGCCTCTGGCTACTTCCCATCCTTGATTCTATCAAAACCCCTTTCTCTTTGTTCATGGCCGCTAGTCTAGTCACCCCAGACTACTGGTCATTCCCATTAAGATACTCCCTAGATCCTCCTCCTTCCATAACCCCAGACCACTTGGCCAAACCTAGATCCATACCACAGTCTTTCTGAATATAAGATCCATCTCAGCCTGCAGGAAGGTGCTCAGATTCAATCTGGCTCACCTGTCAATACAAGTGTCACAAATGCTTGGATTCCTTAGGTCTACCCGATATGGTTGATCTTTAATAAACTTTGTTTCTCTTTGGCTCAAAGAGGCCTTGGGTTTAATTCATTCGGGCAGTGTGTTGCTATTTTGGGGTCCCTGCATCCCTGAACCTCAACACTATATCTAATATATAAGTAGATAAGGTGATGCTGAATTACTTTTCTTAATCTTAACAAATGCCCCACATAAAATATCTTAGTTTTTTTTTTATAAATTGTATATAAACATTAATTCTACAAATAGATGAATACTATTATTTGGTAGAATTTTCACATTTGTAGGCAGAATAAAATGTAATATTTTATGATTTGGATCTTTTGGGGAAAAAGCTATTGTTGTTGTAGTTACTGTAAGCCTTGAGTGAATAAATCCTAAAAAAAAACACTTAGTAGTATATTAAATTACCATAAGGTTGCTGACACTGGTTGTTGTTGTCGTTGAAAGGGGTTCTCAGGATAAGAAGAGCATAAAGGAACCACTGTCTCAACCTGTACCTTTGTTTTAGGGTGTTTGTATTTCTTGTCTTTCTATTATTGTTGACTTTTGGTTAACTGGTGAAGTTTCCTTTGATTCCCCCAGCTCCTTTTCTTTTGTTTCTCCCATTGATGGAGTTATTGTTGGAGCATCTCCTCAGGGTCAGGTCAGATGTTCAGTCTGGTAGTTTAGCTGTCTTTGGCTTCTGGTGAAAAAGGGAAGACATTATGTTTCATTGCAGTCTCCCTTGGCACTGGGTTAGAATGATGTAAATGTAGCATGGAGACATCAGCGCCAGGTTGATAGGAGTTTGAGTACTTGTCCTTCAATCAATCAGTCAACAAGCATTTTGCACACTATATGGTAAATGCTGGGAATATAAGCACAGTGGATGAGACAATATTTTCAATGGAAATTGTGTGCGTGTGTGTGTTTGTGCAGAAGTTATGTAAAAATAGATAAAAAGAGCTGAAGTTTGAGCTAATTCTCAAGGGAGACTTCTGGTATTTGAGAATTTAAGTAAAGGGTTGTACAAGTGTTTGGCTGATAATAAGCATTTGATGAATGTTGATTTTTTCTTTTCTCACCCAAGAATTATATTCACTAATTTGTAATAACGCCTTTGCCATTATGTGGGTTTTTCTATGTTTCAACATTTTAATATTGTTTTGAGGTTTGGGGCTTTGTTTGACTTTCTTATGTGCATTGTTGAGACTGTTCTTGTAAATTTTATGGTTTTCTTAATATATCATCTGAGAATGTTTAAAGGTTTTGGCAAGAAAAACACAATAAATTTAACAACAATTTTATTTTGCAGTTTGCTTTCATTATTTGTGTTTTGATAATTAGGCTTAATGTTGGCTGGAGTTGGATTTAGGCTTTGAATTGCATTTTGTTTGCTGTTTCACGTTTTGACAAAAAAAAATTATTAGTATTTAAGAAAGGAATTTTCATGTTGTCTATTCATGCGGAAATTTCCATTATTATGGATTTTTATTTCTTCTTGTCTTGTTTCGGTAATTGCGCTTTTTATCTCCATACACTTTTTACGTTTTAGAAGACAACGTTAAATAGTTGTGTAGCAATGACCACCTCCTGGACCTCCTCAGCTCTAGATGGCGATAGGCGTTTCCGAGCTTTCGATGTTTCCCCGCCCACTTCTCTTCTCCGCTGCGGAGGCGACAGAACTGGGCGAGAAGTTGGTGGTTCTTTAAGATTGAAGAGATTTTTAAAGGATTAAGGCAGAAGAAGGGCAAAAATCAGACTCTGAGGTGAGTAAGAGCAACTTTTTAGGGAACAAAGAGAATTAAAAAAAAAACCAACCTAAAACCAACCCCCCTTCTTTCCCGGGCCTGAGAGGGTTAAGAAAGTTCATGTAATTTAACTATTGTGCAAAAGAATAGTAAAATCCCCGGAAAGCTTTAAAATTTTTATCAGTTACGAGATTATAGTTAAGGAAAATAATATTTTCATTTTACATGCGACTTCCCACACGACCCTACTCAGTACTCCATAACTAGATAAAGTTCCCTTGACTATCTGAACTTCTAACCCACCTCCTTGTTGATCAAAACATGTTTGTCTTATCATAATCTTTTTTGATTTCCTCTTCCCCCTCAGTAAATGGAATCAAAATGAAGGGCCCCAAAGTCTTTAATATTCAGTGGAAAACCAAGAAAAACAAAGCTCCAAAACCCAAACTACTCCATTTCTGATAAATATAAGAATCGGTGAATCAAAACCAAAACAAAAAACTAAGCTTAACTAACCTATTAACTAACAGAATTAAACTCCACATGCCAGGGACAAAATGAAAAATTAACCAAAATGTGTAACAAAAGCTGCCCTCGAAAGAACTTCACTATTGAATTCATTGTCTCATCCATTACCCTGTGTTTCTTAGATGAAATAACCTCATTAGCAGTCAGATCAACAAAATATCTTGTGCTACTCAACTTCAAGATAAGCATGTTTTTCCTACTACAGCTACTGTTTGCCCCAGCTCAGAAATGGCTTCTGTTCCAGTGTACTGCTTGTGCCAGTTACCTTATGATATAACCCGTTTCATGATTGAATGTGACCTGTGTGAGCAATGGTTTCATGGAAGGTAAGACAAATAAACAAAAATCAAGCTCAGTTAATTATAGATCTCTATTTTAAATTGAGGCAGTTGAGCATAACAGCTTACTTTAAAAAAATTCCAAACCCAGAATCTCTGCACAAACCTATTTTCTTTGGTATACCCTTAAAATAAATCCTTTCCTAAGGGTTTACCCTCTTAAGTTTGGTCAAGTTTACACGGAGTATACACAGCAATAGAGACTGTTGCTGTTTATCCTTTGTTCTCAAAGAGGATCACAAGTGTAGGCTTAAAATTCTGGTTATAGAACATACTGCTTGTGACCAACATTACTCTCCTTTGTATATACACCTTGCAGTCCAGCTTGACTGGCCTTTTTGCTGATTAGCACAAACAGCATTCCGTCTCCCATCCCTGTGCTTTTTTGCAGAAAACAGCTACTATGTACATGGAATGCACTTGCTCCCCACCTCTACCTCCTGAAATTCCTAGTTTATTTCAGAGCTCAGATTAAGTTCCTCTTTCTAAGTGAAATCTTTTCCTGATCCTACTTCACTGATTCTGTCCCCGTTCTCTAAACCACCTCATCCACCCCCCTATATTATTAATGCATTAATATCTTAAATCTGCACTTGCTGGATTGTTTTTCTTTTTCCCAGTTGTGTTGGTGTAGAAGAGGACAAAGCAGAAGACATCGATCTCTACCACTGCCCCAACTGTGAAATCCTACATGGGCCTTCTGTTAGTGAGTATAGACCTATTTCTATGTAAAGCCCTTTGCAAACCTTAACACTCTCTATAAATGCTAATTGTTGATGTTATCTCTTCTGAGTTCCTGGTCTAAAGAAACTTTGGAGGCAGAAAGGGAATACAATGTGCATGGTGCAGTAAGAAGAAGCCAAGCTTTTGGATTCTGGGCCAAGGTTTTGGGGTTCATAATAAAAAGATGATTTAAAAACTAGATGCTACACAGTTTTACTAAAGTGGAATTCAGTTTCCTTAGCCTAACATTCCTCCTTGGGTAAGTATAGGATGCTTTGAAGGAGAAGGCTGTCCAGAAGTTTTGGGAGGAAGAAAGCAGCCATCTTTTTCTTATAACAGGAATAGGATCCTCCTTGACCAGTGACCTAAATCTGTAAGGACCAATCTGACTTAAAAGCCTCTAGGAGATGGGAAGATAATATGTGATAATGGTGTATTACTTCACCTGTGCTACATCTTTATCCCCACATCTTTTTCTGGCTCAGTGAAAAACTACCAAAGGGTGCCAACGGTGCAGGAGCTGATTGTGAACAAAGAAGTGGCGAAGATGGAACAGACTGGGAGCCCTATCCAGGAACTTCAGCCAAAGACCTTTCACAGGTGATAGCCACATCTCATTTCTCTGTGCGATTCTCTGGGGGGGCTGCTCACTTATCCTGTTTCTTTGACTTTGAAGAAAGCATGTATGTATTTATGTATGTACACACATGTACACGTGAATGTTTGTATATACAGATCTCTATTTCGTGAAAAGGATGTGAGGTCATGTTTTAAAGTGTATTTCATCCTTGTGTAGTTCAGGAAGGATGCTAATCTCAGTGCTCAGCCTGGTTTTATCTGCTATTTTTTCTTTACAGACTGAGTGGTTGCTGCATATGGGTGGTAACATGTGCTAGTGGGAAATTGTGGTCTGGTGAAGTGGTAGTTAGGAAGTTGTGGTTTCAGTTGCTAGCTCTGTAACCTAGGGCAAGTCATAACATTATAAGATCATATATTTAGGGTTTGGAAGGAACCTTAGAAGAGTCCATGACCCCACTTTTTATTGATAAAGAGATTTTTCTAAGGTTATACATGTCAGAGTAGGGATTTGAACTTAAGTGCTCTGACTCTGAGCCAGTACTCTTTAATTTTCTTTTCCTCCCCTCCACCCAATTTAATGAACACTAAAAGAGGGAAGAAAGTTTTTTTTTCTCCATACAGGTTAGGTATAGGATATGTGCGCACACCTAAGACCTCTGTGGCCACGAGTTGTCTAGATGTATTAAACACTCAGTTTGTGAATATGCGCCACCGTGCAACAGCTTTTCCTTGCCTATCTCCAAGAGAGATATTAGACTAGACTTATTTTCTCCCTCAACTATTGCTGGTCTAGAGACACAATTTTTTGGGTTCAAAACAGAAGGTTGCTGTTATGGGGAAAGTAGCCCTAAATCCCTTGCATAGGAGACCATCACCAGTAGCAAATCCCAAGTAAATCCTATCTATCCAAGCAAATAGCACAAATTGTTTAAACCAGTAGAGAAATATCAGATAGTACATGAGGGCAAATGAGGAATTGTGGGGAAATGGCAGCATGCTGTGACCCAGAGGATCCCAAATATCCCCCGGGAAAAACACTTAAAATTGGGTCTTGCAGATGCACCACTCTACCAAAAGACAGAATCACCTCCACACTCCCTCACCCAACCCCGGCATCCACATATAACATACCATCTAAATACATCAAGGAAAACAATCCAGTTGGAGGAAGAAATAATAATAATATCTGACATTTATATAGCATTTCCTATTTGATCCTCACAACAGCTCCAGGAGCTAGTTGCTATTATTATCCTCGTCTTACAAATGAGTAAATTGAGTTAGACAGAGTCCAGGGTCAAACAGACATCAAGTGTCTGAGGCTGGATTTGAAATCATCTTCATGACTCTAGGCCCAGTGTTCTGTATTCACCATGCCACATAGCTACACCTAGATAGTAAAACTATGGCAGTGGGGGCATCCCTTTTCAGACGCAGAAAAATATAACCGAAAGGTGAACAAGGAAAAGTTAAGAACTTGAATAAATCTCTAGAAAAACTAGAGGTAATTGGTGATTACTGAATGGGAATAGGAAGGAATTTACATGTACAAAGGTATAAATATACAGTTAGAGAAACTGACCACCTAGTAGACCATAACGGCTTCATCAAGAATGTTGAAAACCCAAAATACTAAGCATATAACTTACTTATGAAAATGCAATTAAAATTATTTTCAGCAAAGATTTCCTTAAAGAAAAAATACAAAAGTAACTTGAAACGAAGTAACAGAATTCGAAAAAGCTGGTGACTCAAAGAACAAATTATAGGAATGGTAAAAAATTTCATCAAAAAGAAAAATGAGACAGTGTTCCCAAAATTTACAGGTTTCAGTTAAAGCACTTGAGGAGAACTTATATGTTTCTATTTTTACTAACAAAGAAAGGAAAAAAAAATCCATGAATTGGGTGTACTGTTAAAACAAACCAATCTTGAGCAACCCCAAATCAGAAACCTCCACCTAAATAACAAGGCATAATTTATGAAAATTCAAGGAGTAATGAAGTTGAAAACAAAAACATCACTGACTTGATAAAACTAGGAACTAGCTTATAGGAAGAAGTATAAAGTAGAGAAAAAGCTAACTTGATTAAAAAATGCAGAGAGGAAAAACAAACTTCATATCATAAATGGAAAAAAAAACCTTAAGATAATTGCAGAGGGAATAAAGGAAATTATTAGAATCTGTTTTGCCCAGTGACAGGATAAAAACCACAACCACAGCAACAACAACTTTACAACTTAAAGGAAAGAGGTAGATATTTACAAAAAAAAAACCATGGAATATCCAGGTCAAAAAAGATTTAAATAACAAAATATGGGTAAAAGAAAATGATTTAGCCATAAATGCATTCCTAAAGAAAAAAAAAAAGAAAAAACTCAAGAGCCACATTGGCCCTTTATATCATGAGTCAAAGAATAATTCATTCAAATTTTACATAACCTGCTTGCTATAATAAGAAAAGAAGACACTTTGTCAAACTCCCAGTATAATATAAACATTGTCTTAATACCTAAACCAGGGAGAGACAAAGCAGAGGGGGAAAATTACAGATCAATGTCCCTAATTAACATTGAAACCAAGAAATTTAAACAAAATATTTACAAGTAGACAACAACAACACACAGTGTCTATAAACAAGCCATTAAAACGGCCACTTAAAAGTTCATAAATAATGGAAATTGTGCTTATGTTGTGTGGCTGTTGTGGTTGTGGTTTGTCTTTCATTCTCAGAGAGCTCCATGACGTCAAAGAGATGATGACGTGACCTGAAATTGACTGATTTGAGTGAGGGAAGACTGTGCAGAGTCACCTGAGTCCAGTGGCCAGATACAGATAGGATGACTGGAGATGAGCCAGGATGCAGTGGGAGATCTTGGCTCTTTTAGGTTAAGGTCTTTTCAGATTCTCACTTTGAGTGAGGCAACGTGCATTCAGTGAGTAGGCCTCTTTAAGAAGTTAGTCAAGGGATGGCACCTTTAACTAAAAAAAAAATCAAACTGGGAGTGCAAGACCTTCAGGGTTGTTGGCCAAGAGAGAAACAGTTACTATTTACATTCACTGTGACACACCCAAGGGCCCCCAAAATGGTTAAATTAAATGGTGCTTACCTATTGTTGTCCAATCTGCGAGATCCAGAGTGAATGGCTTGGTCTTTGAGAAATCAACCTAGCCAGGAAATCCCAAGTTAACTAGGTAGCTTTGAGGTATCAAAATTTACCTTCCTATGGGCAGAGCATCTGCAGGTTAGGGGAGAGGATTATGTTAATAAGTGCTATTAGGAGTAGGCTTTCTACTAAAACCTCTAGAACTCAGAGCAATAAATGGATCATTTCCTATTATAGTAAACAGAATTTCTCTAAATCCAGGCACAAATGGTATTTGTGATGGAGGAAAATGACCTTTCAATAAGCTTAGCGTAAAGCAGCAATGTGTATTACCATTGTTGCTATTGAACATGCTAGAAATGCTAACTATAGCAATAACACAGAAAAGAAAATTGAGGGAATAAATATAGACAAAGAGAAAACAAACATAATTTTTGCAGGTACCATGGTCATATCTTTAGAGAATCCTTGAGAGTCAACTAAACATTAATTGCAGTAATGAACAATTTCAGCAGAGTTGCTTGATATAAGCTAAATTCACATACATCATCAGCATTCCTAACCAACAAAACCCAGCAACAAGAGGTAGAAAGAAAAAAGTACATTTAAAATAACTATAGAAGTTATGAAATAGTTTGGGTCTGTGAATCTAACCATAAAGCATTGTTTGGAGAAATAAAGATAGGCCTGTGTGGGATGAAAGACCCTCACCAATTAAATTTATAATAAGGAGCCATCTCAGGGTGGGAACAGAAATAAATTTTACTCAATTCTGGAGAATAGGGCATCCTCTGCTAGAACAGATCTAGCAAGGGAGGCGCTTTACAAGGGGCAAAGCGTCAATAATTATACCTAACACAAGAGAATTCCTGCCCACCTCTGACCCTTCTCACCATTGGCTGGGAGGTGAGCTTACAATCTGAGCATGAAAGCTAGACAAAGAACTGGGAAATTGAGGCACAGAAACTCCAGTTCCCATTCCCTTAGTTAATGATTACAACTGAGGTGGTATAACAGTGGGGGCAGGGCATAACAACATCTATAAATGTAAAGAAGGAGCATAGGATGAGGGGAGGGGGAGACCCTCTCCATTCTCTTACAGTACTTTTACAGTAAAGGAAAGCAGGTCAAAGTGACCCTGTTCTTACTGAGCAGATCTTTAAACCAGAACCAGAAGAAAGAACCCAGAGTTTCAGGGTAAACTTTCCCAGAGGCTAAGCCATCAGACTCTCATGGCCTCCAAATTTTTTTCACTTCCCTATTTCTTGATTTTTGAACATTTGTTAGTATAGATATAGATATATACTTATACATATCTTCCCTGTGAAGTCTTCACATTTTATTTACCTCACACAGGCCTAAACAGCTGGAGAAACATTAATTGCTCATGGAGATGGTAAGGCCAAAATAACAAAAATGACACCTTAAATTGATTTGAAGTTACCAACCAAACATCCCAAGGAGTATTTTGTAAAGAAAGGAAACATTTTGTTTGGAGGAACAAAACATCAATTATGCAAAAGAAAAAGAAAAGAGGTTTTATCACTATTAAGTGTTGAATTGTAATACAGAGTGGTAATCATTGAAATGATTTGCTTAGGTTAAAAAAAGAGAAAGAAAGAGGAGATGGGGAGAGAGAGAGAGAGAGACAGAGAGAGAGAGAGAGAGAGAGAGACAGAGAGAGAGAGAGAGAGAGAGAGAGACAGAGACAGAGAGAGATTGTTTGGTGGAACAGATTAGGTATGTAACATAGAAGGAAACAAACACAGAAATATTGTTTTTGATAAAACCAAGACTTCAGTTCCTAGGAGAAGGACTCGAATTGTTTGACAAAACCTGCTGGCAAAACTGTGTTGCAGTCTGACAGAAATTAGGTTTAGATCAGCATCTCATACTATACATCCAAGATAAGTTCCAAACGGATATGTAATCTAGATATTTAAAAAATCATAAACAAATTACAGGCATAAGGAAGGAGTTACCTTTTAGATTTATGGATAGGGGAAAAGCTCATGACCAAACAAACACATGAGAGAGAGGATCACATAGGATAAAATAGACAATTTGATTACATAAAAAAGTTTTACACTGACAAGTCTAGTGTAATGAAAATTAGAGGGGAGAGTGATAACTGGAACAAAATCTTAGCAAGTAGTTTCTCTGATAGAGATTTCATTTCGACGATATCTGAGTTGGTATAGTGATTAGAGCACTGAACCTAGAATCAGGAAGTCCTGAGTTTAAATGTGACCATAACAACGTATAGCACCGACCTCTTGGAGTTGCTGTCAGGATGAAATGAGATAATATTTGTAAAGTGCTTTGCAAAACTGAAAATGGTACATAAATCCCATCCATGATGATGAGTAATAGATTCAAATTTGTATGACTAAGAACCATTCCCAGATTTAAAAAATGGTCAAAGTTTATGAACAGTCAGTTGGTGAAAGAAGAAATACAAGCTATCAAGAGTTGTACTATTTTAATGTTCTCTCATTCTTTAAAATTTTTTTAACATTCTCATTTAAAGTTTCAGGTTCCATCCCTCCCTCCCTCTATCCATCCCCTGCTGCCTCCCTGAGACAGTAAACAATAACACATAGATTATAAATGTGCAAGTATGTAAAACATTTCCGTTATTCGTCATTTCATACAGTTGGATTCAAATAAAAGAAAAAAGTGAAAGGAGGAAAGGGAAAAATAGCATTCAGTCAATATCAGTTCTTTCTCCGGAGGCAGATAGTATGATTCATCATTAGCCCTTTGGGATTGTCTTGGATCATTGCATTGCCGAGACGAGCTAAGTCAGTCACAATTCTTCATTGAACAGTATAGCTGTTTCTGTGTACAACGTTCTCCTGGTTCTGTCCACTTCATTATCCATCAACTCATGCAAGTCTGTCTAGGTATTTCTGAAATCATCCTGCTTGTCATTTCTTATAATATAATAGTACTCCAACATAGTCATATACAACAGCTTATTTAACCTTTCCCCAATTTCATTTGTTTAACCATTTGATCTCCCATTCTCAGCCGCCACAAAAAGGGCTACTGTAGATATTTTGTACAAATAGGCCCTTCCCCCCCTTTTTTTAAAAAATATCTTTGGGATGTAGACAAAGCAGTGGTGTTGCTGGCTCAAAGGGTATGCATAGTTTTGTATTCCTTTTGGCATAGATCCAAATTGCTCTCCAGAATGGTTGGATCAGTTCATAACTCCAGCAACAATGCATTAGTGTCCCAGTTTTCCCACATTCCCTCCAGCATCTAACATTTCCCTTTTTTTGTCATAATATCCAATCTGTGGGTGTGAGGTGGTACCTCAGAATTGTTTTACTTTGCATTTCTCTCATCCATAGTGATTTAGAGTATTTTCTCATATGATTGTAGATAGCTTTGATTTCTTTGTCTGAAAACTGCCTGCTCGTATCCTTTGACCATTTATCAATTTGGGAATGGCTCCCATCTCTATAAATATGACACCATTATCTGTCTTTTTGAGAAATGAGGCCTTTATCAGAGATGCACGTTGCAATTCCCCCTCGTCCCACTCCCTAGTTTTCTGCTTTCCTTTTCATCTTGGTTGCATTGGTTTTGTTTGTGCAGAAACTTAATTATCTATTTTTACATTTTGTAATGCTTCATATATCTTATTTGGTCCTAAATGTATGCTCTTATCTATAAATCTGAGAGACAAACTATTCCATGCTCTCTTGACTTGCTTGTGGTATCACCTTTTATGTGTGCATCATGTACCCACTTTGACCTTATCTTGGTATACAGTGTGAGATGTTGGTGTATACCTACTTTTTTTCCATACAGTTTTCCAGCAGATTTTGTCGAATGATGATTGTTGTTTTAAAAGCTTTGATTTGGGGGTTTGTCATATACTATTTACTATATCATTTACCATTATGTAATTTGTACCCAATTCATTCCACTGATCCACCAGTCTACTTCTTAGCCAGTCCCAGCTTGTTTTGATAATTACCACTTTATAATACAGTCTGAAATCTAGTACAGAATTCACAGGATCACAGATTTAGGGGAGATGGGACACAAGAGAACACTGAATTAGATCTCCTCATTTTATAGTTTAAGAAACCCAGAGGCAGAGAGCTTGTGCCTTGCCCAGGGTCCCAGAGCTAATAAGTGTTTCCGGTGGGATTTGAACCCAGGTGTTCCTGATTTTTATGCAATACCCTATTGCATGACCGTTTTGTGATACCCTATTACCTCTCAAAGAACAAATCATGTCTGTGCTGCGCAAATCCTTGCAAAAATGGAGACAGAGGTGCATTTTGGTTGGTCCTAATAACCCAGCCATCAATAAATAGAGAAGGAAACTAGAGCAGTATCACCGGTGCATTTTTATATAAAATATTAGAAAAGGAGTTTTCATTGTGACTAGATTAAATTATTGTGGTGAATATAAAGTACATTCCAAAAGATTCTAAGTTATTTAAAACAAAATAGTAAAAATCAAAAGATTTTAGTGAAAAAAATTTTCAGTGAAGTAGTGCTAATTTATATTCAGAATGTAGAAAAGAATAGAAATAAAAGACTTAAGAATCATCTTTTTTTAATCAAGAGCCAAATTTTGTTATAGTAGAGAAGTTGAGTGTTTTTTATTTGGCCAGTGAGATTAGAAATAACACAAGAAGGCTCTGTCTGTTTGGTACAGAGCTAGAATTTATATTGTTCTAGCAAGAAGACCTCACCACAAAAAATAGAAGTAACTAAATAGTTACTGCAAAGGAGTTAGCCACAAAATAAATTCACAAAACATGTATTCCTGTATGTCTTCCTCTTTCTAAGCAACAAGAAAGTGAATGATTTTACCACGTCTAGGAAATCCAAGGCCAAATTGAAGGCACTTACCAAGGCTCAGCCTAAGCTAACAACTAATGAGAAATTTGACCTGGACTCTGAGGAAGAGCTGAAGATTAAAGAAACGCTTCAAAAGGAGAAGAACCTAACATCAAAGAAAAAGTTACCAAGTATGTCTTCTTCCTTTCCTTCTCCTGCTTCCTACATCTCATGGCTCTCTTAGGCTTTAGCCATAGTTGAATGGGTTGGGTAGATGAGTTGGATGGGTTACCACAGAAGTTTTAGACTAAGGACTAAAGCTTTTGCCTAGAAGAAACTAATTTTCCTGATTTTTTAAGACATTTCAGACCATTGCTCTGCCTGTCCTTTCCTTAGTATTTTGGCTGCCTGATTTAACCTTCCCATTTCCTACCTTGGTTGTATCCCGTTTCCAGAGCATTTGATAGTGGTCCCTGATGTAGGTTTGGTGTAATCAAAATTGCTGTGAGGCTTACGTGAGAAAATGTATGTGAAACACTTTGTAAACTTTAAAAGAAAAAAAATGTCACATGTCTGTTTATTGATGTTTGTGTAAACCTGTTATTTCTCTTGAGGAAATTTCTCTACCAATGCAGATTTGTACCTTCTTTACAACTTAGAGGCTTAGAGAATTGCTTAAGATACTGAGAAGTTATGGAAAGACTTAAACCCAGTATGACGCAGGTCTTCCAGTGACTCTGAAGCTGACTATGGTACTTCTCCACGATGTCCAACTGTTTATTTTATCATCATCATGATCATCATCCTTTTAGAATTTCGCCAGAAGGTGCTCCGAGCCATTCCTTGTTCTGACCCCAACAGAATCCTAGAACCAGGAGAGGTGGATTTTGATGTTGAGGTAAGGGAAAGGGAAAACACCTACTATATGCTAGCTGCTGTGCTGAGCACATTTTACGAATGCTATCTCATTTGAGTTGGGCTCTGTTACTCTTGACTTCGGGGTCATGCCTTTGCTAATTTACCTTGAGACAAATTAGGAGGTGAAGGCAGTTTGTTACTTTCTTCACTTGTTAAAGAGACTTAAGTGAGAAAGTACACATAAAGTACTTTGCAAACTTTAATTAAAAATACGAATGTCAGATTCTATTTATGGTTGTCTAAACCTATGGTTTCTGATGAGAAAACTCATCAGAGTTGGCCTCTAATTTCTGAATCTTTGGTGCTTATAATCCTGTGGTAGGTCCTATAACCTTGGACACAGGAGAAAGAGGTCTGATCCTCATCAGTCTAATTAAAAAGTTCAATCTACAAACATCTTTGAGAGACTCAAGAACTCTGACCAGTGCATTGAGCAACCATGATTCCTGATGATGAAGCATCCTGCCCATCTCCTGACAGAGAGATGACGAATACAGGGTGCAGGAGGAGACATATTTTTAGACATGGCCAATGCAGAAATTTGCTTTGTTCAAGGGTTTTCTATTTCTTTTTGAGAGGTGGGAGGATGGAGTAGATGGGAGGAAGAAAAAATAGACCTCTGTAGTTGAAAAACATTTAGTTTGTTTAACAATTAATATTTTGACACTTTAGAAAAAAAGTTCAGTCTATATTTCACATTCATTTTCACAGCTTATAAACAGAATTATCCCTTGTCCAAAGCACTGCATTTATATCCAAAGGACCTGGGTTTGAATTCTGGCCCTATCTGTATTTATTACTTAAGTGAATTTGGGAAAGATATTTTGTCTCCCTGGGCATCGGTTCCTTCCTCTGTAAAATGAGGTTGAGCTGGATGACCTCTTAATGTCTCTTCCACATCCTACATTTTGTGATTCCAAGTGCCTACGATGTGCAAGAGAGATCCTGGGCCCAAGAAGAGAAATGACACAGGATCAACTTTCAAAAACAATCTATAACTTAATTGAGGGATAGGAAGGATAGGTATAATGGCTTAAGGATAAGTAAGGGAAGTGAAAAAGGAGAGATCTATTTCAAGTGGTAGAAGAAATTTTAGATGAAGCTGGAGCAAGATTTCACATAAGAAGTTGCATCTGATGTGGTCTGTAAAAGGAAAGAAGGAGCCTCAACAGACAGAGATGGGAAACGTTAAGTTCACTGTAGGAATAGAGAATTGTTTAGGCATGGATGAAGAAGAGAGCAGAGTGATTAGAGGCAACAGTTTTCCAGCTTGACTGGAATATGGAGTATTAGATATCTATGACAATTTCGGAGTTGGAAGGGACCTCAGTGGCTAAGAGGTCTAACCAGTACCTAAGAAAGAAATCATAGCTTAAAGGCTTTCAGTACTTTTAAATGTCCTCACAGTACATTTAATTTTTGTATGGTATGAATAGTTAGAAAGTTTTTCCTTACGTCAGTTTACAATTTGTTTTGTGGTATATCTCACACATTGTTCTAAGGACCAAGCAAAATTGATCTAATCCTTCCGCATAACAGTCCTTTAGAAACTTAGAAGCACAACAGTTTTATGTACCCTGTGTCTCCACACATACTTTCCTTGCCCATCACTGTGAAATCGTCTCTTCTACCTAAGTATCCTCAGTTCCTCCAATCAGACTTCATATAGTCCTTGACTACCTTCACCATGTTCGTGGTTTTTCTCTGGACACACTTCAACTTATGAAAGGCCCCTGAAAAGCACTATCAATGAAGGCATTCTCTCTTTGTCTCTATTAGGAAAATTATATAAAAGAGGAGAACATAGAGGACGGGTTGGAAGCCAAGGTAGAATCCACTAGTGGAGCTTGTGGGATTCTTGATCTACTTAAAGCCAGTAGACTTATTGGAGGACCTGACTATGTGGGTCGCAGGTAAGTACCTACCCCTGCTTTTCATTTCTCTATAAATCATGAGAAAACATGTGGTACAGTGGATACTAAGGAACCCTGGAGTTAGGGAGACTTGTGTTCAGGTCCTGTTGGCCTTGTGACAAATGACTTGTCTTCTTAGTAGTGACTCAGGCAGACCTCTAAGACTGTAAGTTGCAGAGGAGATACAGTTCTGCATTGATCAATGAAGTTTCTCTACCTGAGATGAAAGCTATTAATGAAATCGCAGGTCTGGTCCAAAAAAATCAGTTCATGTCCAGGCTAGAATCAGTTAGCAAGCATTTCTCTTGGGCTCAAAATAGGTTTCATTTTGACCTTAAGTATTATCTTCTTAGACAATAGGATCAATGATTTAGAGTTGGTAGGAACCTTAAAGGTGACCTAGTGATTTTGACAGTGATTTTTTTGGAGGCGGGAAGGCAAGGCAGTTGGAGTTAAGTGATGTGCCCAAGGTCACCCAGCTAGTAAATGTCAAGTGTGTATAGCATATGAGTCATTTAAATTACATATGGGATAAAGTGAAATCTGATGCTTATTGGATTTTAAGATTGAACATTCATGTGCACTGAGAAAGGGAAATGTGGCTATTAGGAATTGTTTGGTTTGGTTGCTGAAGAGAAAATCTAGAAAGAGTTCTTGAGAAGGAGTGGCGCTTGAGTTGTTTTAAAAGGACTGGAGACATACAGTAATGCAGGCAGCAGTAGAGAGGTTGACTTTATTGGCTGATGCTCACCCTAGTTCATTAAATATTAAAGTAGAAAAGTCATCCCTTTCCGGTGGCAAGTAAACTTACTTTCATATATGTAAGTACATATTAAAATTGATGAATACATAGAATTTATTTAACAAGTGGAATCAATCCTAAACATGACATATAAGACTATTTACAATATTTTAGTTATGACCAATGTCGCAGCTTGGGTTACCTTAAACAACCTTGAAAGTAATGGTTTAATAGAGTTGATCCTTGTTCATTTATCTAGAAACTCAGTCTCACACATTCATCCTGTACACTGATGACGGTTTCTTAAGAATCTTAATATTTCTGCTCACAATTACTTCTTTTTTGTCTGTCTTTAGCAATCACAAGAAAAAAAGCAAAACATTTTGAACATAGCACATAGTAGCCAATCCCTCACAGAATCTGTGTAAAATTTTCTATATATCCCCCCTCGTCCCTCCCTTCCCACACCATAGTTGGTCAAGGAAGATGTTTTTCAGCATGTCCTTCCAGTCTTCTCAAATTCTTCATAGATCCTCAAGGATCATAAGTAAAAAATACATCTTTTCCTTGATTGTGTAGAGAGAATGACTTCACATTTTCTCAACTATCACTTTGAAATGTCCAGGAAAACCACTCTTCTAACATTCTAGTTGAGTTTTTTACTCTGTCTCTTAAAGCTGCAGTAACAATATTTGACAAGATGGCAGAGAGGTAGCAGTAGAGCCTAACTTTCTTGTATAGTTAGTCCAGCAAAGTTCTTGTCAGGGCATCAGAGTGCTGTAAGTGGCTGTAGGAGATCCACATAGGAACAAGAGTGTGTGTCTTTTTTTCTAGCCCAGACTTGCACAGGAGGAGAGCACTAAGGAAGGAGTTCAGCCATGAACCCCTTCAGAGCTCTTCTATCATGGGCTTGGAGTTATATACCCAAGGAAGGGAGTGCTTCAGGCCAGGAACAAACCTACAGCTATGTGTCTATAACCCTTGGGTCATAGAGCCTTCCAACAAGTAAAACAGGACCATGACAAGCATTTGTGTTACTCTTACCCTGCAGAACCTTCCAGAGCACTGATATGGACAGAGGACGGTAACTACAGCAACTCTATCCTGTTGCTGTTTCAATAACCCCGCCACTCTGTCACCCAGATCCGAAAAACTCTGGGGTCAGGAACCCACAGAGCTCAGATCAGGAGGGAGTAATTAGATTCCAAGAGGAATCCATGCCAGTACCACTTAAGAGAGAGGTCTCCTTCCTAGGGTGGGGGGAGTGGAGCGTGTGCCAGGAAACTGCTTCTGGAAGAAGATCCTTTGCTTTCTTCTGCTGTGTGGGGAGAAGTAGTCTCTTTCCATTGGCTTCCTAACCAGAATAGGTAGATCAGGTTGTGTCTTTAAAACTACCATGTCAAGACAGCTTCTCTCTTTTTCTTGGTAGCACACAGGGGTTAGAGCACTGATTATATGAGTTCCATGAACCATTCTGCAGACCTTACCTTCCCACCCTCTTTTCCTGAGTGGTACTTGAAAGAAGGGAGGGATGTTCTGTGAGGTAGAACTGTGAAGGAAGGACATTCCAAGCAAGGAGAAAAAAGCGTGACAGAGAAAAGGCCAGTTTTAGCTGTAACGTAGTGCATTGTACAGTAAGACAAAGATAACTTGGGACCAGATTATAGAGTCCTTTGAAAACTGTATAGATTTCTGGAAAGTAATTTGGAGCTATCCCTCAGAAGGCACTAAACTGCCAACTCTTTGACCCAGCCCTGCCACTAGTAGGTCTCCTATTTCTCCCAAGAGATTAAAAGAAGAAAGAAAAAGAAAGAAGAAGAACAGAAAAAAGAAAGAAGCAGACCTATAAATGTAAACAAAAAATTATTTCAACTTTTTGTATTCTTAAAGAACTGGAATGTAATGAAATATTATTGTGGCATCAAAAATGGTGAAAGAAATTATTTCAGAGAAGCTTGGGCCAACTTGTATGAACTACTGCAGAGTGAAATGAACAGAACCAGAGAACAATTTATACAGTAACAAGATTGTAAAGACAAACAGCTTTGAAACACTTGAAAACTGATCAATAAAATGATCAAATATGATTGCAGAAGAGTGTTCATGGAACGTGATGATGATGATGACACCTATCTCCTAAAAGGGAGATAATGCACCCAGTAGGAAGGAAAAAAAAAACCTTTACAGTTTTTTAAAATAGGCAGCAAAGAAATTTGATTTTCTTTACATATTGATGTGACAGTTTTAGTTTGGGTGTTCTATTCCCCTTGGGGAATAGAAGACATAAGTGATAGTTGATTGAAGGAAAAAGCTAAACAAGGGAGTTTCTATTTATTTCTATAGGCAATAGGAACCCACTGGAGGTTATTGAATAGGGGAGTTCACATGGTCATGTCTGCGCATAATGGAAACTACTTTGGTGGATGTGGGGAGAAGAAGCCAATCGAAACCAATTAGGAAGCTATTGGAATGGCCTAGGTCTTAAAGACCTGAACTGAAGTGGTGCCTTTGGATTACTTGCCACCATTCACCTCCTGCAGGAAGTCCCACAACCCTGGTAACTGGGTGCATTACAAATTTACATTATCCATTTTCAACTAGGCAGTTCTCCTATTCCTCCCTCATTGATTCCCATTTCACTCTCCACAGAAGATTCTTTTTTCTCTTCAAGATTCCAGCTCCTCTTGCTCTTTCTGTCTGAGCACGTTGCCTCTTCCAATATGTTGTCCCCCTTCCAGTCTCTTCATCTCAGAACCTTTTGACATCATCCCCCAGAAGGGATTCTTCTGTACAAATTTCATGCTTATTCATTCCCCACCACCCCAGAGCTTTACTCAGTTTCTGCTAGCCAGTCCTTTCTGTGCTGCCTTTGAACTGCCCAAGGCCATCTTGAAAACAAAGCAAAATAAAACTAAACCAAACCTCCCCTGGATCCTACAATAAAGCTATCATCCCTCTGTCTCTCCTTTCCATTCTCAACCAGACTGCTTGAAAAAGCTGTCAACACTTATTGCTTACACTTTCTTTCTCCCTCATTCCTGAATGCTTTGCATTTAGACTTTTGACTTCATCCTTCAATTGAAAATGTTCTGTCCAAAATTACTGATATTTTGTTAAAATCATTCAATTAACTTAAAATGAGCCTACATTCTAATGGGCAAGGCAACAAGTACATATAAAACATATATAGAATAAATATTAAGTCATTAAATACTGATAAATGCAAACATACAGAGAGTGATGAAGTCCTACCGCGTCCTCATGCACTATTGTGAACTGCCAGTAGGGATCAGAAAAAGTTGCATGCATAAGATGATGCCTAAGTCATATCTGAACGAACAGAGAAGGTAGAAGTTAAGAGAGAGGTTGTTACTCAGGCAACAAGGGCAGCCTGTGCAATGAGTTGGGGACAGCACCTAAGATTTCATGAGTGAGAGTCAGAGAAAAAGGCAGTTTAGCGGGGATTCCAAAGTGCAGGAGGGGAAATGATGTCTAATGAGACTTGGAAGATTTTTTGAGGACAGATTGTATAGGAGAATCTCAATATGACCTTTTCAGAAGTAGATAGACCTGACCAAAAGACAAAGAAAGGAGAGGAGAGAGAAGGAAATAAGTATTTAAAGTACTGGTGTCCATATACCAGGCTCCATGCTATGCACTTTGCAAATATTATCTCATTTGATCCTCACAATAAGCCTGAAATGTAGAGGTTATTATTACTCCCTTTTTACAGTTGAGGAAACCTGTTTTAATGTGCATTTCCCTAAGTACTAGTGATTCGTAGCATTTATGATATGACTATTAGTGGGATTTATTCTTCTGGAAACTGCCTATTCCTAACCCTTGACTATTTATGTATCAATTGAAGGATAGCTCTTAGTTTTATAAATATGAATCAGTCTTCCATATATTCTGGGACTGAGACCTTTAACAGAGAGACTTTCTGCAGAGAATTGTTTCCCAGTTTCTTGCTTCTCTTACAATTCTAGTTGCATTGGTTTTGTTTGTACAAAAACTTTTTTAATTATATGTGATCACATTTTACATCCTGTGAACCCCTTCATCTCACATGACGTGTTGATTTTTAAAAATAAAAAGGAAAACCAAACTGGCCATTGTCAAAAGTGAAAAAGGGGAATTCACAACAAATAAAGTAAAGTGAAGGTAATTATTTCATACACTTTCATGTACGTACGCATATGTATGTTCTGATAAAATTGGTGAGGTACATGATATACATAGTGTTCTACAAAATGTAAAGTGCCCATAATAACAGAACTAGAAAAAGAAGATTTAAATTCCCTTATCTTTTGGGGGGTGGGGAGGCAGAGAAATGAATGGATTTATAAGTAAATTGTCAAAGAACCAACTAATTGCATTATTTACATAAATTATTTAATGATGTTATCTATAAAGACAGGTTTGTAGTTAGGGATGGGTTATAAAAGGTTTCTAGGCTTGCCACTGGAATTCATTGTGCTCCTCTGAGTTATTCTTCTCTGTCTTTTACAGTAAAGCTCCTGTATCCCCTGGGACACTGGAGGCAATTCAGGGGATGCTGTGTATGGCCAACCTGCAACCTGTGTCATCCTTGCCCCCGGCTTCCAGCTTTCAGGCCTGGTGGGCCCCAGAGGAATACAGTGGCAGTAGTGATTCCACTAGTGAAAAGGGTGGTGACCCTCCTGTGAGCCAGGAGGCGATGAAGAAGCAGGCTGTCAAGCAGCTGGCCACCCACAGTAAAAAGAGTGAAAAGGAAGAGGTCAACACACATAAGCCAGAGAACCTGGGAAACAGCTTCAAAGATGAGTATAGTAAGGATAGTATCCCTTACCTAGTTCTTCTTATCCCTTCACTGAGTACTTCTATCCAGTCTAGCACCATTTCAAGCCAACTTGTTTATAAATTGACAAGACACTGTTTTTCCTTTATAAGGGAAGATATATTTGAGAGCTGGCACTCGATAGAGTGCCAGCTTCATTAGTAGGCTATTTACAATGAGAATTGAGTCAGACTTGCCAATAGGCAGTCCTGAGGACAGGGTAGATTATTTTGTGTACAAATAAGTTATTTAGAAACTTGGGAAGTTCATGAAGATTGTCTTAGCACTTTTTCACAGTCCATGTGAACGCCTTCCTTTTATGTAGTCATCTCTGTATTCCCCATCCTCTAATCTCATGTCCTGAGTTCATTCTTTGATCCTTTATCTGGTTAAGTATAAGCTAGTCCTTGTTAAGATGATAACCCACAAAAGAAACACGATGGAACCCTAAGATGCTTTATGCTAATAAATTTTCATCTTAAAATATATCTTGAAAAATGTGAAGGCTTTAAGACTCAAAATAATGGAAGTATAATTGTTAGTACACAGTGGAGGTGTGTGTGTGTGCGTGTATGTGTATTTACTTGAATTATATTTTTAAACTACGAGAATGAACCACTGAAAAGGGAGAGATTGATAAAGGGAGAGGGTAAGATGTAAGAGATATCTTCACCTGGGCAAGATCAAGTCCATAGGTGGAGGGATTAGTCTTGGCAAAGTAGAGATCCCCCTCGCTTTCCACGTTAATGGAGAAAGAAGACAAGACCAATACAGACTTAGAGAAGTGTTGAGGCATAGACAAGGGAATTTTTCATATCTGACAGTATCAGCAACTTTGGAAGAAAGCAGTAGATGAGGAAATCTTTGAAGAACACGTGGCAATTGTGGACAGAAAATAGTTTCTATAGCATTGGTACATAGTATAATATGGAATCAGTGTAATTTGAGTAAAAAGTTTGCCATGCAGTCTTGGAGGTCCACGTGTTAAAGATGCAGTTTTGGAGAGGTTGAGATTAGAACCTTTCCTTTCCAGTTTTCCAGTCATCATTTGCAGTAGGGTTGGCAGCATCAATACATCCTTTCTTGCTGTTCTTCCCAGGTAGGCAAGCCTACGTGTGCCTCTTTGATAGTTATTGTGTATCTGTAATGTATTCTGCAGACATATGTGTATAAATGTTGAAAAAAAATCATTTGTGTTGTCGTTTGTGTGTTTGTATGTGTTTAATCTTTCAATCTTTAGATTTGGAAATTATTTTTATGATAGGATTACCAAATTAGAATTAGTCATTTTGTTTGAGCATTTTAGCTTCTTTATCTGTGTGTGTGTGCGCGCGTGCATGCGTGTGTGTATGTGTGTGTGTGGGGGGAGCTATTGTGTATTTGAATATGCATCTCTTTGTCTAGTTAGTAACTACGACACTTTTTCCTTTTTGGTAGTCCACCTGGAGTCAGATGGGGATGACTCTGTTTCAAAATTAAGACCGAAGAAGAAGAAGAGTGCAGGTGATGTTCCATGGATTAGTAAAGGTAATTTAGTACACTGTCCCTGTTCTCTTCATCAAGGACGAAGGACAGTTTTGGGAAAGATGCAGGGGAAGGTCATTTCTTTATGTCTTACTTTCAGGATGTGAGGAGAGTGAGAGAGGTATAGGGCAGGTTGGAGGCAAAGAAGGAAATCATTAAAGAGGAGGTAGCATTTGAGTTGAGGCTGGAAGGATGACCTCCCTGCAGTCTTCCTAGAGTATAGAGCCCGCCTAGTCTCTTCTCATTTGACTATACACAGTGCTTGCAATGATTCCCTGTTGACTTTACGGTCATTTGAAGGTGAGAGTAAGACATGCTCAGTCCTGGAGTCAGGAGGACCTGAGTTGAAATCTGGCCTCAGACACTTACTAGCTGTGTCACTCTACCCTGATTGCCTCAAAAGAGCCATGATAATAAGGCTGTAGAATCTCAGTGCCATCAGTCTTTACCTATGACACATTAACTATGAACCAGGTAAACGGAACGTAAGAACAACAGTAACAACAACAGCAATAAGTAGTAATAGTAGAAAGCACTTTAAGGTTTACAGATACTGTACAGATGTCTGAATTTACCATCACAATGCACTATTATCATCTACATTTTACGGATGAGAAAACTGAGGCAAATAGAAGCTAAGTGTTTTACTCAAGGTCACACAGCTTAGCGACTGGATGAGGCTGGATTGAAACTCAGATGTTTCTGATTTCTTGTGCTAGATGCGTAATTCATTGTTTGATTAGGGAAATAAACCATAAACCTATGTTCCAGCTGGAGTTTGATAACAAGGTTATATTTTATTTGAATGGAACTGGACCTGAAAAAGGGGGACAACATGGTCAAAGTAGCTGTATGTATATATGAACATACAAATGTACATAAATTTACATTTGTGTTTTATTGATGCCTTTTTTTTACATTATGGTTATTTCCCATTCCTCCTGCACAAAATTAGCTTTCCTCTTGAATGGGCTGCAAAATTCCAATCTTCAAGAAAAGGCAACTAAGACCTCTGAGAAGATACAGTTTATCATGGAGACTGGTTAAGCAATTAAGCAATTGGAGCTAAGACTTTCCTCATGGCCAAGGATCCCCTTTGCTCACTGTCTGTAGGATTTTATTGACCTACAGAGGTCACTAATGGGCCTTACAAGTTCATGGCTGGTCAGTTCCAAGAGTCCAGGGGACTCAACATGAATAAGTGGAGAAACAGAGGAAACTCATTCCATATGTGACTACAGGAACACCCATATTTAGTCACGGATTGTGCCCAAAAATTATCGAATAGGGGTATCAAAATTATTCTCACATTTATAGCTGAGTAAAATATTGAAACAAATCCAAACAACATAGCCTATGTCCCCTATCTCTTTAGGTAAAGGAGAGACATACATTTGCTCATCTCTTTTTCAGGGCCAAGAATGATCATCACAATTACATTGCATTAGCCTTTGTTTTCTGTTGTTACATTTTTAAGTCATTTTCTTTTTCTTTTTCTGGGGAATGGGGAGAGAGAGGAAGGGTTAAGTGACTTGCCTAGGGTGGTGTGGGTAGTAACTCTTTGAGACAACTTTTGAACTCAGGACCTTCTGACTGTAGGGCCAGTGCTCCACCTAACTGCCCCTTTAAAGTCTTTTTCTATTTTTCTCAATTCTTTGCATTCATTATTTTTATACTATTATATATTCAGTCATTTCTCAATCAGTGGGTGACCCCTTTGTTTCTTTTCATTTTTCCCGCCACAAAAAGTAGTAGCATTGTATTGTTGCAATTGAGATTTTAACAGGACATGCTACCTTGGTCCATAAATGGGTCCATGACTTCCCTTCATTAATTAATGGGGAGCATAACACAAAGAGAGAAGCAGGGTAGATGATATCACGGAACTGAGGGCAATAGGACAAGTTTCAGAGCTGAGGCACAGGGAACAACATTATTGGTTGGCGATTGAGTAATGGGTACTCCCAATGACCCCACTTCTTTCCTCATGAGGCTAGATAGCGCTCTTTGTGAGAGAGTGACCCAGACTTTTAGATAGCAAACCAGACATCCTTGAAAAATAGCTGGTGGTATAAGGCTATCAGACATAAACTCGCTTTTCTGATCACACTCATCCTCCAAGGTCAGTTACATTCCTTGAGACAAGAAAGCTATATTTTTAAAGTTCAGAGTCACAGAACCATGATTTAAGTTGTTACAAATAAAATCAATTATTTATAAATAGGCTCAATAAGAAAATGATACAGAATCAATTTAGTCTTCCTAGTATATTCATGTAATGAAATGTAGTAGTCAGAGATGAGAAACATAGTGGAGAATATTAGTATTATATAGTATTATTGTTAGTATTATAGTAATAGATCAGTATTTTCATCAGAGTCCAGAGAAGCTGAACAGAGAAAAAAGAAAGAAAAGATTAATTTAGGAGATGGTCTTAAGCGTGGCATAGTAGTTGAGGAGACTAAAAAGGAACTATCAGACAAGTTTCTACCGACTGAACAACCAGCAAATATTTGTTAATCACTTTGTGTGTGCTAGACATTGTGCTGCGTGCCAGGGATATAAGTATAAGGAATAAAACATCTCTAACCACAAGGAGCTTATGTTCTGATTGTGGAGAGGACGTGTGTGTGTGTGTGTGTGTGTGTGTCTGTGTGTGTCTGTGTGTGTCTGTGTGTGTGTGTGTGTGTGTGTGTCTGTGTACACATTATATGTACAGTATAAGTCTAAAGAAGAATAAATGTAAATAAATAAAATGACTTAATTCACAGTAGTTTGGGGGGGAATTCACTAGACAGCTGGAAACACCAGGAAAGGTTTTATGTAGAAGGTGGTACTTGAGCAGCATCTTGACAGAAGAGAGTTAATCTGAAGCAGAGGTAAAGAGGTGATACATTTGAAGCTTGGAGAATAGCTTGTATTTTGAGTAACAGAGGTGACTAGAGCACAGAATGTGGGAAGAAAAGAATGGAAAGTGATGCCTATCTCCTGATAGAGAAGTGATGAACCCAAAATGCATAAAAGAGACACACATTTTTGGACCTGAACTTCTTTTGTTGAATTCCTGTATTTGTATGTTTTTTTAACTTTCAGTTAGGAGCCGAGGTTGTAGGAGAAAGAATCACTATAGTGATTTGAAATTTGAAACAAATTTCAAAGATATGAGGCCTTTTGAAATTAAACAGAGGGTTGAGTTCCCTCTATATTTTGGAAATGAGGCCTTTATCAGTGACACTAGTTGTAAAGATTTTCTCCCAATTTTCTGCCTCCCTCCTAGTCTTTATTACATTGGCTTTTTTTGTTCAAAAACATTTCAATTTAACATAATCAAAATTATGCATTTTGCATTTTGTAATGCTCTCTATCTCTTTTTGGGTTGTGAATTCTTTTCTTTTCCATAAATCTGATAGGTAAACTATTCCTTGCTCTCCCAAATTGCTTATATTTTCAGCCTTTATTCCTAAATCATGAACCCATTTTGACTTTATTTTGGTAGATGGTGTAAGATATTGGTCTATGCCCAGTTTCTGCCCTACCATTTTCCAATTTTCCCAGCAGTTTTTGTAAAAGAGTGAATTCTTAGCCCAGAAGCTGGCCTCTTTGGGTTTGTCAAAGAGTAGATTGCTATAGTTGTTGACTTCTCCATCTTGTGTACCTATCCTATTCCACTGATCCACAACTCTGTTTCTTAGCCAGTACCAGGTAGTTTTGATGACTGCTGCTCTATAGTACAGTTTAATATCTGGTATGGCTAGGCCACCTTCTCTGGCATGTCTTTTCATTAATACCCTAGATATTCTAGACCTTTCGTTCTTCCAGGTGAATTTTGTTATTATTTTATCCAGCTCTGTAAAATAATTTTTTGGTAGTTCAATTGTTCAGTTGGTATGGCACTGAATAGATAGATTAATTTAGGTAAAATTGTCATTTTTATTATATTAGCTCGGCCTAACCATGAGCAACTGATATTATTCCATTTATTTAGATCTGTCTTTATTCCTGTGGAAAGTGTTTCATCATTATGTTCATATAGGCCCTGGGTTTGTCTTGGCAGATAAACTCCCAAATATTTTATAGTGTCTACAGTAACTTTGAATGGAATTTCTCTTTCTATCTCTTGCTGTTGGGCTTTGTTAGTAATGTATAGGAATGCTGAGGATTTATGTGGGTTTATTTTACATCCTGCAACTTTGCTAAAGTTGTTTATTATTTCAAGTAGTTTTTTACTTGATTCTCTAGGATTCTCTAAGTAAATCATCATCTCATCTGCAAAAAGTGATAATTTAACTTCTTCTTTGCATATTCTAATTCCTTCTATTTCTTTTTCTTCTCTTATTGCTAATGTTTCTAGTACCAAATTGAATAGTAGGGGTATCCCTACTATTCCTTGTTTCACCCCTGATCTTATTGGGAATGCATCTAGCTGATCCCCATTACAAATAAGGCTTGTTGATGGTTTTAGGTAGATGCTGTTTATAATTTTAAGGAAGACTCCATTTATTCCTATGCTTTCTAGTGTTTTTAATAGGAATGGGTGTTATATTTTGTCAAAGGCTTTTTCCGCATCTGTTGAAATGATCATATGGTTTCTGGTTTCTGTTGTTGATAGGATCAATTATGCTAATCGTTTTCCTAATATTGAACCAGCCTTGCATTCCTGGAATAAATCCTACCTGGTCATAATGTATTATTCTGGTGATAAGTTGCTGCAATCTTTTTGCTAATATTTTATTTAAAATTTTTGCAACAATATTCATTAGGGAAATTGGTCTATAATTTTCTTTCTCTGTTTTGACTCTACCTGGTTTGGGTATTAGTACCATATTTGTGTCATAAAACGAATTTGATAGGACTCTTTCTTCACCTATTTTCCCAAATAGTCTACAAAGTATAGGAATTAGTTGTTCTTTAAATGTTTGATAGAATTCACATGTAAAACCATCTGGCCGTGGAGATTTTTTCCTAGGGAGTTCATTGATGGCTTGCTCAATTTCTTTTTCTGAGATAGGGTTATTTAGAAATTTTACTTCCTTTTCTGTTAACCTGGGCAATTTGTGTTTTTGAATATATTCATCCATATCTCTAAGGTTGTCAAATTTCTGGACATATAATTGGGCAAAATAATTCCTATTTATTGTTTTGATTTCCTCTTCATTAGAGGTGAACTCACCCTTTTCATTTTTGATACTGGTAATTTGATTTTCTTCTTTCTTTTTTTTAATCAAATTGACCAAAGGTTTATCAATTTTATTTTTTTTTTCATAAAACCCGCTCTTTGTTTTATTTATTAATTCAATAGTTTCCTTGATTTCAGTTTTATTAATCTCTCCTTTGATTTTAAGTATTTCTAATTTGGTATTTAGTTGGGGATTTTCAGTTTGTTCTTTTTCTAGCTTTTTCAGTTGTATGCCCAAATCATTGATCTCCTTTTTCCCTATTTTATTCATGTAAGCATTTAGGGATATAGAACTTCCCCTAAGAACTGCTTTTGCTGCATCCCATAAGTTTTGGAATGTTGTCTCATTATTGTCATTCTCTTGAATGAAGTTATTAATTGTTTCTCTGATTTGTTCTTTGGCCCACTCATTCTTTAGAATTAGATTATTTAGTTTCCAATTAATTTTTAGCTTATTTTTCCATGGTTCTTTGTTACAAATAATTCTTATTGCATCATGATCTGAAAAAGTATGCTTTGACTACTTCTGCCTTTCTGCACTGGATTATGAGGTTTTTATGCCCTAGTACATGGTCAACTTTTGAGTATATGCCGTGTACCGCTGAGAAGAATGTATATGCCTTTTTATCCCCATTTAGTTTTCTCCAGAGGTCTGTCATATCTGCCTTTTCTAAAATTCTGTTCACTTCCTTAACTTCTTTCTTATTTATTTTGAGGTTAGATTTATCAAGTTCAGAAAGTGGAAGGTTGAGGTCTCCTAGTATTATAGTTTTGCTGTCTCCCTTAACCCCTCCTCTAAGAATTTGCGTGCCATACCCCTTGGTGCAGAAATGTTAAACAATGATATTGCTTCATTGTGTATGGTGCCTTTTAGCAGGATGTAGTGTCCTTCCTTATCTCTTTTAATTAAATCTATCTTTACTTTTGCTTTGTCTGAGATTAGGATTGCTACACTTGCTTTTTTTTACTTTAGCTGAGGCACAGTATATTTTACTCCAGCCTTTTACCTTTACCCTGTGTGAATCCCCCTGTTTCAAATGTGTTTCTTGTAAACAGCATATTGTAGGATTATGGTTTTTAATCCATTCTGCTGTCTGCTTCCGTTGTATGGGAGAGTTCATCCCATTCACATTCACAGTTATGATTTCTATCTGTGTCTTTTTCTCCATCCTATTTCCCCGTTTATGCTTTTATTTCTCCCTTTCCCCTTCCACTCCTCAACAAAGTTTTGCTTTTGACTGCCGCCTTCCTCAGTTTACCCTCCCTCTTTATTCCCCTCCCTTGTTTTACCATTTCCCACTTGCTACTTCTCCCCTCCCTTCTGACCACCCCCCTCCCATTTTCCGCCTTTCCCCTGCTACTTCCTGTAGGACAAGTTAGATTTCTATACTTATCAGGGTATGTTGTTCCCTTCTTGAACCATATCAGATGACAGTAAAGATCAAATACTGCTCTTCTCCATCCCTTCTTTTCCTCTACTAAAATGTGTTTTTGTGCCTTTTCATTTTGTGTAATTTATCCTTTTCTACTACCTCCTTACCTCTTCTCTCAAAGCCCTCCCTTTACATCTATTAATTATGTTTTTTATCCTTATATCAGTTATTTTATACAGACAGAGACAGTCTGTGTGTATCCCTTTCAATTGTCATAATAGCTGTACTATTCTCGAGATTGACATATATATGTATACATATAAAACATATGTAAGATGATGTAATTCTATATAAAGATGCAAATAGTTTACCCTTATTGATCAATAAGATTTGTAGGTGTTTTTCCCCCTGTTTACCTTTTTATGTCTCTCTTGAGTTTTGTATTTGGAGATCAAATTTTCCAATGAGTTCTGGCCTTTTCATCAGGAAGGTCTGAAATTTCCTTATTTCGTTGAATGTCCATCTCCTTCCCTTAATTTTTCTGGGTAGTTGATCCTTGGTTGTAGTCCCAGCTCGTTTGCCCTTTGGAATATCATATTCCAGTTTTTCCTGTCTTTTAAAGTGGAAGCTGAAAGATCCTGCGTGATCCTGACTGTAGTTCCACCATATTTGAATTGTTTCTTTTTGTCTCCTTGCAGTATTTTCTCCTTGATTTTGTAATTCTGAAATTTGGCTATAATATTTCTTGGAGTTTTCAGTTTGGGATCTCTTTCAGGGGGTGATTGGTGGATTCTTTCAATGACTTTTTGCCCTCTGGTTCTAGGACCTCTGGCCAGCTGTCTTTGATAATTTCTTCAAAGATATTGTCAAGGCTCTTTTTTTCATCATGGATTTCCGGTAGACCAATAACTCTTAAATTGTCTCTCCTGGATCTATTTTTCAGGTCAGTTGTTTTCCCAATCAGATATTTCACATTTTTTTTTCTATTTTTTCATCCTTTACATTTTGTTTTACTACTTCTTGATGCCTCAGAGAGTCATTAGCTTCCACTTGCTCAACTCTAATTTTTAATGAGTTACTGTCTTCATTTTGCTTTTGAGTCTCCTTTTCCAATTGGTTGATTTTGCCTCTCAAGGTGTCGTTTTCTCTATTTAGATTCTGAATCTCCATAGCCATTTCTCCAGTCTTATTCTTTAGGGACTTGATTTCGCCAGTGGATTTTTTTCCATTTTTTCCATTTTTTCTTTTACCTCCCTAATTTGGTTTTAAAAATCCTCCTTTAGCTCTTCCAGTAATGCTTTTTGGGCTTGAGACCTGTTCACATTACCTTTTGAGGTATCAGATGTGGGTATAGTGTCATTGTTATCCTATTCCAAATTGGTATTTTGATGATGCCTGTCTCCATAAAAAGAATCAATGGTCCTCGGTTTTTTTTTTTTGTGTTCTTCATGGCTTTACAATAAATATCTGCTTTTGGGTCTCAGGGCTCTCTGTCCCAGCTTTCTTATTCTGGGGATTGTGAGTCTCATTGTTTCCTTTGTGAATTATAGCTTTCAGTTTCCTGAGATGTGGGGGAGGAGGTCTGGCTGCCTTCGAAATCTCCTCTTCCTCTGGAGTTGTTCTGCAGCACTGTTGCTCTTCCGCAGTGGTCTCAGCTCTTTGTTGTTTGAGCTGGGTGTCTGGCACTTCACGTTGGGGATCAAGAGTACGTCTGGGCTCCTGTTGTTGACCCCTGCTGGCTCTGCCCCTCTGAGACTCAGGTACTCCCACCACTTGGCCACTGAAGCCCCACTTCTGTCTCCTCTATTCCAGCGCTTTTGTTTTTTGTTTTTTGTTTTTTTCCCGAGGAATTCTCTGGGTGGGGAGGGGAGGCCAGCAATACTACTCCTAGGGTTGTATCTGAAAGAGATCATACAAGTGGGAAAGGACCCATATGTACAAAAATATTTATAGCGGCTCTTTTTGTAGTAGCTAAGAATTGGAAATCAAAGGGATGCCCATCAATTGGGGAATGGCTGAACAAGCTGTGGTATATGAAGGTAATGGAATACTATTGTGCCATAAGAAATGGGGATGATACGGACTTCATAACAACCTGGAAAAACCTGCACGACATAATGCTGAGTGAGGGGAGGAGAGCCAGGAGAACACTGTACACAACCACAGATATATGGATTCTGTGATGACAGACTTTGCTCTTCTTAGCAACACAATATGCAGAGACAGCTCCAAAGGACTCATGATGGAGAATGCTATCTACATCCAGAGAAAGAATTATGAAGCATGAATGCAGATCGAGGCACATTTCATGCTCACCTTTTTCTCCCACCTTTTTTTTCTTTCTCTCTTTTGTATTTGTTGTTGGGTTGTGGTTTTTTGTTTTTTGTTTTTGTTTTTTTTTATTCTGTTTCTTCTGTCTCATGATTCATTCCATTGGTCATAATTCTTCTCCACAACTTGACTAGTGTGTAAATTAATACAATGTGAAGTTATGCATGGAAGTTATATGGGATTCCATGCTGTCTTGGGGAGGGAGTGGGAGGGAGGGAAGAAAATCTGGAACTCAAAATTATATAGAACCGTGTGCTGCGAACTAAAAATAAAAATAAAATTTAAATTAAAAAAAAAGAAATTAAACAGAGGGTCTTAGATTTGATCCTAGAGACACTAGGGAGCCACTGGAATTAACTGAATAAGAGAGCACATGGTAGAAAGGAGAATTTCTTTGGCAGCAGAATTGCTTGAGAAGGGAAGTCACATGATCAGTTGTATATCTAAGGAAAATCACTCTGACATTGTGTAGGTTGCATTGGAGTGAGAAGAGACTTGAGAATGAAAGACGAGGGAGCAGGCTGTTGTAACAGTATAGGCAAGAGGTAATAAGTAGCAACTGTGCTTGGATATGAAACATTCTGTGAAGGTAGACTTGGCAAAATTTAGCAATTGATTGTGTGTGTAGAGTAAAGGAGAGCAAGGGGTTGGGGATAATTTTGATTTTCTAAAACTGGGACCCTGGTAAGAGGATAGTGGCCTTCATATATCAATGAGTCATCTTCATAGAGATTATAGTTTTATATTTGTGAGTCATCTTCATGGAGATTGTATTTAAAACCATGGATGTGGATAAAGTTCCCCAGGGAAAGAATGGAGAGAAAAGAGTATAGAAGGAGAATAGGGGTCCTGCAGAATACCCAGAGTTTGCAGATGCGATCTGCATGCTGACCAAGCAACAGAGACTGATAAGGAATGGTGGTAAGGTGGTTAGAAGTGATAAGTTGCAACAAGGTGGTGCGGTGGGTAGAATGCCTAGTCTAGAATCGGGAAGACCTGAGTTCAAATCCAACCTCAAGTGCTTAGCAGCTGTGTGACCCTGGGCAAGTCACTTAACCTCATTTGCTTCAATTTCCTCATCTGTAAAATCAGCTGGAGGAGGAAATAGTAAATCACTCCAGTATCTCTGCTAAGAAAATTGCAAATGGGTCCCAAAGAGTCAGACATGATGGAACAATGAGAAGAAGAAATTATCTGTCAGATCTAGTGGTGGAAGAAGAGTTAGTAATCAAAGGAGAGAAAAAGAGGTACACAGGACGTAATCATTTTGATTACATGAAATTAAAAAGTTTTTCCGCAAATAGAATAATTGCAGCTAAGATAAGAAGAAAAGCAGGAAACTAGAGAGAAAAAATAAAAGCTTTGTGGCCTGTTTCTCTGATAAAAGTCTCATTTTTAAATCTTTCTTTTCTTTTTTTTTAATTATTTATTTAACATATTTAGTTTTCAGCATTGATTTTCACAAGAGTTTGAATTACAAATTTTCTCCCCATTTCTACCCTCCCCCCACTCCAAGATGGCGTATATTCTGGTTGCCCTGTTCCCCAGTCAGCCCTCCCCTCTGTCGCCGCACTCCCCTCCCATCTGCTTTGTACACCCCATTACCTGTGTATCTTATTTTCTAGTTGCATGCAAAAACTTTTTTTTTTGTTTTTGAACATCTGCTTTTAAAACTTTGAGTTCCAAATTCTGTCCCCTCTTCCCTTCCCACCCACCCTCCCTAAGAAGTCAAGCAATTCAACATAGGCCACATGTGTATTATTATGTATAATCCTTCCATAATACAGTTGTGAAAGACTAACTATATTTTGCTCCTTCCCAACCCATCCCCCTTTATTGAATTTTCTCCCTTGACCCTGTCCACTTTCGAAAGTATTTGTTTTTGACTACCTCCACCCCCATCAGCCCTCCCCTCCATCATCCCCTCCTTTTTTTATCTTCTTCCCTCTTCTTTCCTGTGGGGTAAGATTCCCAATTGGGTATGTATGGTATTCCCTCCTTAGGCCAAATCTGATGAGAGCAAGGTTCATTCATTCCCCCCTCACTTACCCTCTCCCCTCCTCCCACAGAACTGCTTCCTCTTGCCACCTTTATGCGAGATAATCCACCCCATTCTATCTCTCCTTATCTCCCTCTCTCAATATGTTCCTCTCTCATCCCTTAATTTGATTTTATTTCTTTTAGATATCTTCTCTTCATCTTCAACTCACCCTGTGTGTCCTCTCTCTCTCTCTCTCTCTCTCTCTCTCTCTCTCTCTCTCTCTCTCTCTCTCTCTCTCTCTCTCTCTCCCTCTCCCTCTCCCTCTCCCTCTCCCTCTCCCTCTCCCTCTCCCTCTCTATGTATGTACATAGATATATACATACATACACATTCACCCATATATATACATAAACATATATGTATGCATATTCCCTTCAGCTACCCTAATACTGAAGTCTCATGAATCACACAAATGTAGGAATGTCAGCAAAACAGTTCATCTTTAGTAAGTCCCTTGCAATTTCTTTTTCTTGTTCTTTTTCTTGATTACCTTTTCATGCTTCTCTTGATTCTTGTGTTTGAAAGTCAAATTTTCTATTCAGCTCTGGTCTTTTCACTGAGAAAGCTTGAAAGTCCTCTATTTTATTGAAAGTCCATATTTTGCCTTGGAGCATGATACTCAGTTTTGCTGGGTAGGTGATTCTAGGTTTTAATCCTAGCTCCATTGACCTCCAGAATATTGTATTCCAAGCCCTTCAGTCTCTTGCCAGATCTTGGGTTATTCTGATTGGGTTTCCACAATACTCAAATTGTTTCTTTCTGGCTGCTTGCAGTATTTTCTCCTTGATCTGGGAGCTCTGGAATTTGGCGACAATATTCCTAGGAGATTTCTTTTTGGGATCTGTTTGAGGAGGCGATCGATGGATTCTTTCCATTTTTATTTTACCCTGTGGCTCTAGAATATCAGGGCAGTTCTCCTTGATAATTTCTTGAAAGATGATTTGTAGGCTCTTTGTTTGATCATGGCTTTCAGGTAGTCCAATAATTTTTAAATTATCTCTCCTGGATCTATTTTCCAGGTCAGTGGTTTTTCCAATGAGATATTTCACATTGTGTTCCATTTTTTCATTCCTTTGGTTCTGTTTTAGAATATCTTGATTTCTCATAAAGTCACTAGCTTCCACTTGCTCCAATCTAATTTTTAAAGTAGTATTTTCTTCAGTGGTCTTTTGGACCTCCTTTTCCATTTGGCTAATTCTGCCTTTCAAGGCATTCTTCTCCTCATTGGCTTTTTGGAGTTCTTTTGCCGTTTGAGTTAGTCCGTTTTTTAAGGTGGTGTTTTCTTCACTGTATTTTTCAGTATTTTTTTGGGTCTCCTTTAGCAAGTCATTGACTTGTTTTTCATGGTTTTCTCGCATGCTTCTCATTTCTCTTCCCAATTTTTCCTCTACTTCTCTAACTTGCTTTTCCAAATCCTTTTTGAGCTCTTCCATGGCCTGGGACCAGTTCATCCTTTTCTTGGAGGCTTTTGGTGTAGGCTCTTTGACTTTGTGGACTTCTTCTTGCTGTATGTTTTGTTCTTCTTTGTTACCAAAGAAAGAATCCAAATTCTGAGACTGAATCTGGGTGTGTTTTCGCTGCCTGGCCATATTCCCAGCCAACCAACTCAACCTTGAGTTTTTCAGTGGGGTATGACTGGTTGTAGACTAGAGAGTTCTATGTTCCACGTTTGGGGGGGAGGTGCCGGCTCTGCCACACCAGCACTGCTCCTTCCCCAAGAACCCCCAACCCGGACTAGGCTTAGATCTTCAGCAGGCTGTGCACTCCTGCTCTGATCCGCCACTTAATTCCTCCCACCAGGTGGGCCTGGGGCCAGAAGGAGCAGCAGCTGTAGCTGCCCCACCTCCGCTGCCCCCAGGGCTGGAAGCCGAACCTCGAACTCCTTCTACTCCAGCAGCTTTTCGCACTAACCTTCTCCACAGTCTTTGGTGTTTGTGGGTTGAGAAGCCTGGTAACTGCCGCAGCTCATTGATTCAGGGTGCTAGGGCCCCCTCCGCCCGGCTGCTGATCCCTTTGGTCCACGCCACTCAGGCTGGGCTCTGCTCCACTCCGTTCCGAGCTCCCAGCTCCGTGTGGGATAGACCTCACCCAGAGACCATCCAGGCTGTCCTGGGCTAGAGCCCTGCTTCCCTCTGCTGTTTTGTGGGTTCTGCCATTTTAGACTTGGTTCAGAGCCATTTTTTATAGGTTTTTGGAGGGACTCGGTATGGAGCTAGTCCCTGCTTACCAGCCACCATCTTGGCTCCGCCCCCTCAAAACTTTCTTTTCTTGAGAGTATTAAGTTCCAAATTTTTCTCTCTCCTTTCCTCTCCAAGACAGCAAGTAGTGTGACATAGGTTATACATGTACACTTATGGTAAACATAATTCCACATTAGTCATGTTGCGGGAGGAGAATCTGAACAGAAGGGAAAAACCACCAGGAAGAAAAAACAAAAAAAGTGAAAATAATCTGCTATGATTTGCATTCAGATGCCACAGTTCTTTCTCTGGATGTGGTGAGCATTTTCCATCACGATTAAAAGTCTCATTTCTAAGAGATAAAGGGAACTCAGTCAAATTCATGGTAATAGGAGCCATTCCCCACTTGATAAATGGATAAGGTGTATGGCCAGGCAGTTTTCAGAGAAAGAAATCCAAACCCTTAGTAGCCATCTGAAAAAAAACTGCCCTGAATTACAAATAATTAGAGAATACCAAATGAAACCACTGAGTTATCACCTCTCATTCATCAGACTAAAAATGTTTTTTTAAAGGAAAAAGACAAATCCCTGAAAGACTGTGGGAAAATGGACAAGTTAAAATTTGGTTGGTGGAGCTGTAAACTTGTCCAGCCATCCTGTATAGCAATTTGAAACTAGCTGGAAAAGTTATAAAACTGCCTCTGCTCTTTAACCCAGTGATACAATTACTCAGTCTACAGGAGATCAAAGAAAGAAGATAGGAGGGTACTATGGAAAAGAAATGAGAGATGTGCAAATCAAGAGACATCTCCACTCCAAATGTTCACATGGACAATTTTGTGTTTCCGAGCCATATTGGTCTGATTAGCTGCAGTCAGATACACTATATCTTGACCCTGACATCATGATTTCATTTTGGTCATGTTGAGCATAAAGCACAACAACCAGCCATGGGGGGAAAACAAGGAGACTAATCAAGGCAAAAATACCTTTTGGATGAATTCAGAAATGTTTTCAGGTATCTGAAGTTTTTTTTTTTTGTTTCAAAGAAGTTGCCAAAGAATTTTGCAGTTCAACTCCATGGCTATCGGCTAGCTGTAACCCGGAAAGCATGTTATTTTTCAGTAGCATCAATAATGAGTTCGAGGCCTTGAATTGAAAAGTTTATCTCATTCATGTGCTGAAATAGTTGCCTAGGAAGCCAACCACTGGATAAAATCCTTTCTTTCAAAGTCTTGCAAGAATGGGTTTTCTTCCCCTCCCCCTCCAAAAAAAGTGACACTTCTAGTCTTAGTTTGAACATGTGTGCTGAAATGGTATCAAAACATTTTGTATTCTGCTCTCGTTCCTGGACAAAATCTTTTCTTAACGTGATGTTTCAGAGAGCTGATTCTGATAAAGTGAGTAGCCGTTATGGTTGTTACCAAAACTTCTTTCAGGATTGTTGGAAGAGTTCCTTTTGGTGGCTTCACCATGCCAGATCTCAAGCTGTATTATAGTGGTAATGATCGAAACAGTCTGGCTCTAGTTAAGATCAGTGGAATAGATGAGGTACACAGTACATTGTAATCAGTGACCACAGTAATTTAGTGTTTGATAAAGTCAAATATCCAAACCTTTGGGACAAAAACACATTATTTAACAAAAACTGTTGGGAAAACTGAAAAACACTATGTCAGAAACTAGGTCTAAACCAGAGTTTTGCATCATATGGGTCCAAGATTTAGACATAAAGGGTGGTACCATAAGCAAATTAGGGGAGCGTGGAATAGTTTACCTGTTAGATCTATAGGTAAGGAATGAATTTAGACTCAAACAAGAGAAAGAGAGCATTTAGGGTTAGTATTTAGAGAATGTAGACTGGATAATATAAAACTGAATACCATTTGATCCGGTAATACCACTGCTAGTCCCTGTAGATATCAAAAAAGGGACCTTTTTGCACAAGGGTGTTTATAGCACCTCTCTTTCTGATGGCTAAGAATTGAAAATTGAAGGGATATCCATCCATTGGGGAATGGCTAAACAAATTGTGGTATATGGTTTTGATGGAATATCATCATGCTATAAGAAATGATGAGCAGAATGCTTTCAAAAAAACCTGGAAAGACTTACATGAATTGATGCAGAAAGAAATGAGCAGAACCAGGAGACCATTGTATACAGCAACATTATGTGTTGACCAACTGTGAATGATTTAGCTCTTCTCAGCAACAGAGACATTCAAGACAATTTCAAAGGATTCATGATGAAAGATGCTGTCCAACTCCAGAGAAAGAATTGTAGAGCCTGAACACAGATCATAGTAGATTTTTTTTTTGCTTTTTATTTTCTTCAGGCTTTTTTGCCTGTGTCTTCTTTCATAACATGACTAATAGGGAAATATGTGCATGACTGCACAGGTATAGCCTATATCAAACTGATTGCCTTATCAGTGATGGTGGAGAGAAAGAAGGTAGCGAGATTTTGGAAATGAAAGTTCAAAAAAAAAGTTTATGTGTAATTGGGGGAAAATAAGACAGGATTTTTTTTTCAAAAAGCCTTTGTTGCCAATATATGTGTGTGTGCTGACAATGTATGGAGTTTCCTTTTTCATTAAAGTTTTGCAGCTCTAGAATAATAAGCCTCAGAGGAGAACCATCTGTGTAAAGAGACTATAGCATGTCTTTTCAGTGAAAGTCTTGTGCGACAAAAATCTTTATACGTTTTCAAAAACATCTTTTGTAGTTTGTGTAGTTTCCCATATTGCCTCACAAAATCAGAATTGTCCTTTGATAGTATCAGCATGCACATAGTGAACAAAAATGTGGAGCTGATTATGTTGAGAGTTTTCTGTAGTTTCATTTAGTTGCATACTGAAGAGGAATGTTGAAGCTGCCAGTTTTTTGATGACCTGCTTCAAAACGTTGAAAAAATTGTCAGCTGTTCTAGAATGTATCACATATTTTAATAATGGAATTGCTTTCAGTTTTTCCCGGTATTCCAGTCCACAAACCAGACCAACCATTTCAAGCCATGCTGGAGCCACCGCGAGTTGGTCAACAACTTCATGATATGCTTGAAGAAAAGATTTTTACCAAGTGGCAAATCAGAGTTGTTGTAGCAGTATAAAATTGTGTGTTTCTTGAACAAAAACACCCCACGTCTTTAGAGTTATTTTTAGGGTGAATAGAAAAATGTATTCTTTTAGTTTGGCTGACTTCATACTTCCATTTACAAGAATTTTTCTCCACAAAAATATGGTTTCATGTCCCATAATGTCCACTGATGTAAGTGAAACTTCATAATGCGTAGTTTTCATATGCTTCCTTTATTTTGACTTTTCTGCTTAAATTGACTCGAAAAATGTATGTGAACTAATGAATACATGCTTGAATTTGCACTTTTTGAAGCAAAATTTTTATGGTTTTTAAGTAGTTTCATTAATTTTTACGTAAAATAAGTAATTTGTATGTTAAGTAAACTGAGAGATATTGAAGAAATTTGTGTGACAAGTAAATCATATGAAGTCAGTTTTATAATGCATCTAACATTTTAATACTTTTAGTGGCACATGGATTTAGCAGCACCTCTGGAATTGTGTACTTTCTAGATCTTCTATGTGTATTCTTGTGGCTTTGCAAGAATTATTGGTTCTCAATTCTGATATCATTAGCAACTTTCTCACAAAGCTATTTTAAAATGCCTTATTTAAACAGCCACTTATACAACATATTACATTTGCCTGCCTTTACTTCATAACAAAAGTAAGTATAAAGAGAAGAATAAAAGAAAGACCCTCTCTGCTCATATACATTATAACATTGTATATGACCTTTGTTATTGTACACATTTTTACCAATAATAAGTTACTTTAAATAATGCACTTGAGGAGTTTTCTCAGTTGTCAGATATGTTTGAATTTACCTGGTCTGAACAGATGCCCAAGCACCTGTCTGGGTCATAGAAGGCTATATGGAGAGTTAGGAATTCTCATTTGAGTTGTCTGGTTTTGTAAACTTTAGAAATGAAAACAACTCATTTCTTTTTCTATTTTGACCCACAAACAATTATAGATAAAGAGTCCTGGGAAGTGTCTGTAGATGGAGATCTAGGTGTGTGATAGGGGAACATGCGATTTCACCATGAGGTGTCTTGAATGATTACTAGGCCACAGAGCTGCCCAGCCCTGTAGACAGGAAGAATACAATTTGAAAGTGGTCGTGAGCATAAATAATATTTTAGGATACCTGCAACAATTGTTGTGGCTTGGGGACCTGAGGTTAAGAACCCCCACCCTAGAGGATTACTCTCACTTCTGACCCTTTTGTTTACAGCGCGAGTGGTCCCAAGCCTCCCCAAGAGAGACCGGACAGTTAAGGAAGGAACCGTGGTATCCTCCATGGAGACAAGATTGACTGGGACAGTAGAAAAGTTAGCACAACAGGTAAGTGAGTTGTCAGCTTTTGAAAAGGCAGGAAGCCACCTAAAGGCAACCACCCTGGATGAATGTTTAGAATTGACCAATTACTCAATCAGTAACTAAAAATTTACCAGGCTCTGTGTTAGACACTGGAAGATAAAATAGACCAAAAAAAGAAAAACATCCAGCCATCAAATATGCTAATGGGTTATACATGTTGTTGCTGTTATCATTGTTATTTTCCACAAGGTAATTTTGGAGAAAGGGACTAACCACTGGGGACATCAGGACATTTCTCATCTAGGAGGGGCAGTTTACCCTGAACTTTAGGGATTCTAAGATGTTTGGAGGAGGAGGAAGTGCATTCCACACATGACTGCAACTGCAAAGGTGTGGAAATGGGAGATAGGATGTGATTGGCTGCAGATTTCGAAGCAGTTTCGTTTGACTGTACAGTTTGAATGTGCAGTGGAGTAATAGGGTAGAGGAGTAACATATAATAAGCTGGACGAAGTAGATGGGAACCAAGATATAAGGGACTTCAAATGGTAAAATGAGGAAATTGAAATTCAAATTGTTTGAAACAAGTCATCCAGGTTTGAGCTCTAGATCTGACCTCAGAAAGACAAAGTCAAACTTGTCCTTAGACACTTATTAGCTGTGTGACCCTAGGCAAGTCACTTAACTCTTGCCTCAGCTTCCTCATCTATAAATAGAGTTGTGAGGATAAAATGAGCTGAAATTTGTAAAGAACTTTACAAACCTTCAAGCACTATGTAAATGGTATTGTTATGAATCATTTTGTATTACATTTTAATACTATTTAAACATTTGATATTATTTACTATCTGTCTTGTTCCATTATTTCAGTCCTGTCTTGATCCTTCATGACCCCATTTGGGGTTTTCTTGGTTAAGGTACTAGAGTGGTTTGCCATTTCTTTCTCCAGCTCATTTTCCGTTTGAGGAAAGGGAGACAACATAGCTGAGGTTAAGTGACATGCCCAGGCTCATATAGCTACTGAGTGTCTGAAGCCAGATATGAGGTCTGGAAGATGAGTCTTCCTGACTCCAGACCTGGCACTCTATCCAATATGGTGCTACCTAACTTCCCTATTTACTGTCAGTAGTAATAATCAAAAGGAACTAGTAAGATTAACATCAGACTGTCCTCTTGAGTGTCTGGTTTCCTTATCATATGGCTGATCGTGCCCTGCAAGGCTCAGCCTTGGATCATTCTAATCATTAGTCACCTTTGCTCCTACCCACATGCTGCTGAATGGAGGTGGAGAAAATCATGTAACTGCTGTCTGGGTGCACTACAAATATAAGTTACATGGCCTCACCTGGGCCTTCACTGCTGCTAGGCAGTCCTATTGTACTTCCCTTACTTATCATCTTATTATACCACTCTTCCCGAGGGTCTTCCCTTGAGATTAATGAGGCAGAGACTGATAATGCTATGGAAGGTGGATTGCAGAAGGGAGAGGCCAGTTAGGAGCCCTTTGCAATAGTCTAGAGAAGAAGTGGTAAGGACTTCCTGCCCCACAAAGAAGACTTTGAGAAGGAGCAGTCAAAGAGGTTCTAGAAGAGCCAGTCAAGACGAGAGTCATGAAAAACCACAGAGGAGAGAGTAGGGGGAGGGATGGTACTTGAAAGGCCAAAAAACATCCCTTTGGGTCATCATTTAACCTGCAATTATGCACAACTGGTTGCCCTACATCAAGGTCCTGTCAGTTGTTAATTGCCTATTAGACATTTCAAACAAAATGTCCTGGAGGTACCTCAAATTTACAGTGTCTAAAAGAGTAGCCGTTATCTTTCCTTCAAATCCTTCCACTTTTCTTTAATTTTTTTCAGTCTCCCAGCTTTATAAGCTCAACATTATTTTTGACTCCTCACTCTTTCCCACCCCACATAGCTAGTCAGTTATTAATTTTGCAGTTTGTATCTTCACAAAATTTCTCTCACATGATCCCTTGTCTCTTCTCAAGTCTAGCACCTTAGTGTGGACCCTCTTCACCTCTAGCCTCCTAAATGCTCTTTCTGCATCAAATCTCTTACCATTCATCCTACACATGATTTTCCTTAAATACAGATCTGACCATGTGAGTTCCCCACTCAACTCCAATGGCATTTTCTTGCTTCTAGAATAAAATGTAAATGACTCTTTAGCTTTTAAAGTCCTGTACAACCTAGCACAAACCTATTTTTCCAACTGCATCAACTCCCCTTCCCATACTCTGCCATCTAATCAAAACTGACCTGTTTTTTCTACCTCACAGACAACATATTATTTCCCATCTCTTTGCCTAACTGTCTGCCTGGAATACATGGAATGCACTTTCTCTTCATCAGTTCATGTGCCAACTTATAGGGGCAACCTTTCTTTAACCTCTCAACTGCTAGTGCCCTCCCTCTCAAGCTGTTTTGTATTTATTATTTATTTCCTTCATGTTCTGTGTGTATCTGTGTGCATTTATATGCTTGTAGTCCCCTTGTATGGGACATAACCTGAATAGGAAATTTTTTCATTCATCGAATTTATCCATCTCTGGCACAGTACCTGGCATATGTTAGGTTTTTAATAAATGTTTTTCGATTGATCAGTAGGATGGCAGCTTTATGAGAGTAAAATATGGAGGAGGTATGTAGAATTTTTTGAATCTCTAGAACGTAGCCACTAAAGAGATGTAGATTCAAGGCAGGTAGAGAAGAAACATGAATGACTGAGATTCTCAGTCTGAAGAGCAGAGTAAATAAGGAATTCACTGATGACATGAAAATCAAGAGGGAAAGACTTGGAAGTAAATGGTGAGAGTTCTTCTTTATATGTTCTTGTGTTTAAAGTAAAGGACAGAACAGGAATTATTCTTAAACTTGGTTCTAGCGGAAGTCCAAAAGACGTAAGTAGGGCCCCTGTATGTAAAGGCCCAACAGCACTGGAAGTCCTTTGTACAGCCAATCACATCCTATCTCCCATTTCCACACCTTTGCAGTTGCAGTCGTGTGTGGAATGCACTTCCTCCTCCTCCAAACATCTTAGAATCCCTAAAGTTCAGGGTAAACTGCCCCTCCTAGATGAGAAATGTCCTGATGTCCCCAGTGGTTAGTCCTTTTCTCCAAAATTACCTTGTGGAAAATAACAATGATAACAGCAACAACATGTATAACCCATTGTACAGGGGGCTGTCCTTTGCCTTCTACATACAGAGAGCTTCCCTTTCTACCTAGTTTGTATTTCAGGGACAACTGAAAACCTGGGAAAGGAAATACTTAAAGAGGAATCCAATGGCTAATGGACTGGAGCATCTTTCTTCAAGAGCATCAGTGACCCCAAGTTTGCCACCACAGGGCTATTCCTCCAACTGATAACTGTGCCTACTCTTCCTAAACAGGAACCTTTTTGGGCCAGCCTATCTGATCACAAATACAGTGCTCAGCCCAAGATGTTTGGGATTGCTCAGGTGAAACAGAGCTTCACACCAGAGGTCCCTGGTGTCTTCTTGCCCCAAGAGCGCCCATCAGTCAGCTCCCATGGGGACCAGATGACACAAGGTAGGCCATGTGAACACTCCTACTTCTGTTTTCAGAACAGGGCATAGGGAGTTGACAGGACTTGGAATTTAAACATCATTTCATCAAATTCCTTGGTTTCATAGAAGAGGCTTCAGCCAAGGTTTGAATCAAGGTCTTCTGATTCTAAGTCCAGTGCTCTTTCTGGATCAGAATGTGAGAGGGTAATAAGAATTCACTCACACAATTAAAAAAAATTGAGATTAAATATCCCAACTTGGCCGCTGAGTGGCGCAGCAGATAAGAGTGCTGGACCTGGTGTCAGGAGGACTCATCTTCCTGAGTTCAAATTTGGCTTCAGATGCTTACCAGCTGTGTGACCCAGAGCAAGTCACTTAACCCTGTTTGGCTCAGTTTCCCTCATCTGTAAAATGGCCTGGAGAAGGAAATGCAAAATATTCCACTCTTTGCCAACAGAACCTCAGATGGGATCACAAAGTGTCAGAAATGACTACTGTACAACAACGAAATCCCAACTCGGGAGTCCTTTGTACAGCATCCCAAATAAATGGTAATTATGCTTCTGCATAAATACTATGTATCATGTCACTTGAGGCTTCAGGGGTTATTACATTGGTGTGAACCAGTAACGAGAAAACAAATTAAGAATTGGGTTATTGATGGATGATTAACCAAATGAAGTCAGGCATATGTAGTATTTTGTAAACCTATAAGTGCTATATAAATGACTCTTAAAATATTATTGTCATCTTTACTTTTCTCCTTGGCTCTGGGTCACTAACATACTTCTAGGGTGTAGAACCACAGAACTGAATAACAATTCATTAGAAAAGGAAAAAAACAGTAGGCTACAAGGCAATGCAATACAACACAACTCAACACTGTACACATTTATTTAGCACCTACTATGCGTTAGGCACTGTGCTAAGTGCTGGAGATACAAATAAGAAAGGTGAAGACAATTCCTTGTTGGAAGACACCACACAAAGAAAGAGGAAGACTCAGGGGGAGGGTGCGTGATGATGTTGAAGGTGATTCCAAGGGGTACAGCTGATGGATGGTGAAGAGTTGTCTGGGTTTCTGGGCCCTCTTTCTATAGAGGCTTAGGGAGGATTTTTTCCTTGTTGTTCTGCCTTCTAGTCCTCCAGTAGAAAGGCAGAGACCTTCTAATGAGAGTCCTGATGAGTTGTGAGTAACTGGGGTACTGCTATATGTTAGTATTAAAGCTGCTATGATCTCAGTGATAAAGAATATCTTGAAAAAAAGTTTTCTGGGTGGAATGGGTGATGAACGATAGTGGCAGAGTCAAATCCAAGCAGTGTGGCTTCCGAGCAATGAAGGAAGACTATCACTCAAGCAATAAGCTTCACGGAAGACCTATTATTCTGCTCTAGTCTGGTCTGTGGGGAGAGAGAAAGAAAGAGAAGTCTCAACTTCTACCCTTGGGGAGCTCACTCCTGGTCAGGCAAAAGAGATAATACTCACTTCTATGAAACAACCAGAGAATGAGATAGTACATGATCAATGCTAGCCTTTGTCGTTCAGGTTAGAAAATAACATGATGTGCAAAGAGGCTCTATTTGGAGTCATACAATCATGGATTTAAAACTAATAGAGATCTTAGGGACCAGAGAGGTTAAATGAACTGTCAAGGGTCACAGTGGTAGTATACATGCTTGAGATGGAATTTGAGCCCACAGTTTCCAGAGTTTAAATCCAGTTCCTTGCCTACTAACCCACACTTGAATGTGAATCCAGGCCCAGCCATTTACTCCTTCTACAGTGAGCGTAACTGCGTCTCCTGTGGCCTTCTTCTGTCTGTGTTCCATCCCTTGCCGTGCATATCCCCTAAGGGAAAGGCTACTAAGGGCCAATGAGGAGTCTTCATTGGTGTCAGTGCAAGGCAACTTCCACCTTCTGCTGCAAGCCTGAATTAATTCCCTCAGTATGGAGAGCTTCCTGTATGAAGAGGAGGAAACTTCCCTTTGATTGCAGGCCTTCTGTCTCTTTCTGTGCTTGTCCCTTGTCGGGGAAAGTAGAAGCAAATCAGCAGAGAGTAGAATTAATATTTCCTAGAGAGTTACTTGGGTGAGGTGACAACCTGGGTGTGGACAGCCCCGTAAGGGTGGGTTTAAACAGTATAATAATTTTTCCAAATGTCATAAGAAATCATTATTCCTACAGTAGATAGATGAACAGATGACAGATTAGATAAAATAGATGATGATAGTTGGGTAGGTGATATAGATAAGATAGATGGTGATAGAGGAATACATAAACAGCTTACATCTCTCCTGTTTATTCTGTGTTACTTCTATATTCGTCTGTGTCTTCCATCATTTGTTACTTTTCCTTTCTCCAGGAGAGCGTCCCAAAAAAGGACAGGCTACAGCAAAGCAGCGTCTTGGCCGTATTTTGAAAATCCATAGGAATGGCAAGCTTGTTCTTTAAAAACTTTTATGCAGTTCAGGTAGGTGGCATCCCCACTGCTGGCCCAGCCCTATGTATTTATTCCCTTTGCCCTCCTGCCACAGATTGCTGTCTCAATTGGAGATTTTTTTTCCCCAACCACAGGCATTAAGTAGTTTCCACAAGCTGTTTAACTGAGTAGAAGTAGTTGCTAGCATTTGTATGTGGTGCTAAAGCGCTTCATAGTTGTTTTCTTATTTGATTCCCGCTACAGACCTTTGGGGCAATACTATTATCATCCCTATTATTAGTACCCTTTTATAGGTGAGGAAACTGAGATTGATAAAGCCTGTGACTTCCTCAGTTTCACACATTCAGTCGGGATTTGAATTCAGGTCTTCCTGATTCCTCATCATATTCCGGCTGTTTAATAAAAGAAAGAAAAATGTTATAGGAGCAGGGGCTGGTCAATGATGTCAAGAGCTTTTGGTGTGAATGACTGATTGTCACATTTTAGTATCAATTTAAGATCTACAGGGTACTTTTCTCACAACCGTTTTTGTGTGGACTGTTACAGGGGCCTACAAATTGTCCTTCATGCCTTTTTTAAGGACTTCACAAGTTTCAAAAGACACACACAATTCTGTATACAAAGAAAAGAACAATGTGACTGTATGTCAAACCATGAATCTCTGTTACATACAGCTTGTTGTTGTTTTTTTTAAAGTTCTGTGTTACATTTAGCATTGTAGAAATCAAACTGTCCTGCTCATTTACATGACCTATTCAGTCTTTCTAAGTTCTCATCATTGTATTTTGAGAATGTTTCATATATGTGCTTGTTCCTTTCTTTCTCTGCCCCTTCCCTTTCTTTCTTCCTCCCCATCTTCCCTCTCTTCCTTTCTTCTTCCTTCCTTTGCTTCCTTTTTCCTTTCATTCCTTCATCTTTCCTCTGTTTTCCTCATTCCTCCCTCCCTCCCTTTCTTCTTTTCCATCCTTCCTTCCCTGCCTCTTTCCTTCTTTCTGTCCCCTTTCTTTTCATAATCACTATCCTCCAGAGTCTTTCCCGTAATTGTTGCTCTCCATAATAAAAATAAAATCGTTTCTCTGTGCAACTCATGCCCCTGAAAGCGTGGTTGTGTAGGATTCTTCTTTGGGAGAGACTTATTGCTTAGGAGAGAGCAGATGTGCTAGACTTCTGGCTTTCAACTTGAAGAGAGAAGACACACAGTTTCAGACTCTCTTTAGGTCTGAAGAGAGAGAGAAGGATCCTGGGAAGAAGCCGACATGTAGAGGAGCTGTCACCTCCAACCATAAAGACTTCATGGAATTTCTCCTTGGGTGATATCAGACTCACTCTCACTTGAGCTGAGTTGTCTCACAGCCAATGGGAGAACTCATCCACTCTACATTGTCTGCTGTATTTCCACACGTGTACCCTCTCTGATTTCTGTTCTGCTATTCATTTAGATAAATGGTTTATTCACTAATTGCCTTCTATGTTTATTATGGAACTGGTATTGGGGGCGGGGGATGGGAGTCAAACCTTGGATATGTAGATTGTGGCACTCCTGCTTTGAGGAATAGTGTCCAGGAGCAAATTGAGCCTAAAATAAATTTCCCCTAGTCTGACACAATATTTAAGTGAGCAGACATAATTCTAGCGTAGTACCCGCTTTTGCTGCGGAAAGCAGTGACCAGCCCCTGGCCTCAACCTCCTACTTCCATACATGGCAGGGATCAATGACTGTTTTGGAGAATGGTGGGTGGCGAAGGCTCTAGACATATCTATTCCTGCATTCCTGCAATCCACGTTTAGACAGACCCATGTGGACACACATAACCTACGTGGACAAAACAAAACAGAGCATGCACCAACACAGCACCCATCCTATATTTGTGCTAAATTATTGCAGTTAAGCAAGACAAACTTCTACTTTGAATACATCAGAAGTGTATGTTTCATTCTGCATCTTGTGTCTATTTTGTGTATCAGGGGAGTAGATTTAAGAGCTTCCTGCATCTTTGATTTCTTTGAGTTATGTAGTCAGTAGTAGTATGCGTTAAAAGAAAATCCTGGTTCTGGTCCCTTCCTGGTCAAGACAGCAATATCAGGAAGTAAGATAAAGGAGCACACCAAAGTAGCAAGCAGTTAGAGTGCAGCCAGCCAGATTTAAACTGCATGCTGCTTTTTATAGACAGGAGTAAGTAAACAGCTTCCATACAAGGACAAAAGTATGTTGACTGGCACATAAAATCAAAGAGGAGATGGAGTTAATGCCACCTCAGCTCCTTCCTCATTACAGCATCATAGAGAGGTGGGATTAGTGTGCATACAGAAAGCCATCTGGCTGGCTGGGTTATGTATCCAAACACTGACTCAGCACAAGAAGCTGACTTTGCATGTGGGAACAGTTTAGTGTCTCTGGGGGTTGGTCCAAAATTAAACCACTTCACGTCTTCAGCTACAAGGAATCAGCATACTTTTTCATCATCTGTGTCCCAAATACCCCAGCTGGAGCTAGTGCCAAGCAATGCCACCCCCAAACTTTTGTGCCATTATCCCTTCTGCTTTTCCCTTCGTGGCCAAATGCTGACCCATCCCCAGAAGTAACCCAGAATGCCTGGTCCACTCTGACCCTTAGGCCCACTACCCCTTCTCAGTGGCAGTGATTTATCCCTTCCTGGCCCCCTTTCTGTGAGGTAACTAACAACTCTTATAAGGCGGACTTCTGTGCCTTCTACTCTTGCTGCATCTTGGGGCCTCTGGAACTTTCCGTGTCCAGAGTCCAGTCACCAAATTTCAGAATTACAACCTAATTACGCAGTCCAACGTAGAAAACAAATCCAATCCTTCCTCCAAATGTCAGCCCTTCAGTAATTGAAGATAGCTAGCCTATCTCCCTAAGCTTGATTTCTCAGAGCTAACAGGACCTTCACATGTGACTATGGAGTCCATTGATAAGTACTGCAGCTACTTGACACTACTGAGGTGCCCAGGAGGCAGAATGAGGTAAAACACAGGCCCAAAGTTCAAAAAATAATCAGAAGTTTCACAAGGTTCATAGAGTTTTCAGGGAGAGAAAGGAATGGTTTTTGTTTTAGATTCCTGGAAGATGGCACCCAGGATGGTGGCAAAACAATGAAGGACAGAATGGAAAGAATGAAGCAATACCAAAGGACAAATGGACTTGGGCCTTTCTTATTGATTCACTTAACTCTTCATCCTAAATTGTTTCCTTTTTCATCACATACTTTCCTTGTCTCCATGCCTTTCTGGTTTTCTTGTTTTAAACAATTGTTTCCATTTTAATATTCTTTTGTCATTATATTCATTTATTATTTGGTTCCTCATTTCTTCTTCCAGTGCTTCCTCTCAACTCCACTTCATTTCTGGATTTCTTCCTTCCTCAATACCTTCCTTCATTTGTTCCTTTCTTATCTCTTTCATCATTTCCCCCTGTCTACCTCCTTCTCTTCCTTGCTTCCATCCTAATTTTCTTTGTTTCTTTTTACCTTTCTTACACCCTTCTTTGCTTCCTTCTTTATTGTTTCCTCCAATCCTTCCAAAGTGCCTCTTTCCTTCCTTTTTTCCTTGCTTCATTCTTTCCTTTTCCTCTCTCCATGCTCCTTTTTCTCCATCTTTCTTTCCATCATTCCTTCCTAAATTGCTCTTTTGGTATTTCTTCCCTTTACTCTCCCATTCATTCCAAATCACTATCTCTTTCACCACGTACTTTCCTTGTTTACGTGTCTACAAGGCTTATTTTCTTTTATCCTTTTTCTCTTTTCCATCCTGTTTTTCTCTGAGTGCCTACTTTGTTTTTAAAAACACTTTTCTTGTTACATTAATTCTTAATTCCTTTCTTCATTTGTTCTTTCACTGCTTCCTCTCAACCCTGCTGCATTCTGTCTTTACTACCTTCCTTCCTTTATTCCTTCCTTCATTTTTCCTCACTGTCTGCCTCCCTCCTCTTCCTTTCATCCTTCCTTCCCTCATTCCTTCTGTTTTTCCTTCTTCCTTGTATTCTTCTTATCCTTCCGCAAATGTCTCTTTCCTTTCTCCCTAGATTTCTTCCTTGTATTTTGTATTTTCAATCCTCTTTTGCTTCCTGTTTTTCCTTTTTTCCTATATCCTATTAAAACCTTCTTATTTAAGTTAAAAATACTTTCACTGTTACATTTGTGGTTCCTTTCTTCATTTCTTCTTTCACTGCTTTCAATTCTGCTTCACTTCTATACTGCCTTCTTTCTTAATGTTGTTTCCCTTCCTTCATCATTTCCCCTTTCTCAGACTGCCCGTTACTTCCCTTCCTTTCTTTTTCTTTCCTCTTTCCTTCCTATACTTCTCTTTTCCTTCATATTTCTCCATGCATAACTGTACATACACAATGATATTAGAGAATGTTTCACACATGGCTTTATTAGACTACCTCGTAATACATCCTCAGTCACACAGCACAACCAACATATGTGTTATTGGATGCCATTTTTATTCTAAACATTTGATTGTGATTTGGGGGACCTGAAAGAAAAGAGATCCAGTTGACTACATAAAGTAAAAATACTATCTAGCGTGTGTTTTTTCCTTCTAATAAACAGATTATTTCTAAGTATTTCTGTTAGAATAATCTCACTCTTTCTCATATTCCCTAAGGCAAGCCCATTTGATATTTTGCACAGCCTCTTTATCATCCAGTTACGTAAGAGAAATGACACCACTACAAGAGGTCAAAAAGATCACCTTTTTAAGAGAGAGCTATTGCCAAGGGAGTATAGTGATGTCATACAGCCAAAGTTCTCAGCATCATTGGTTCTAAGGTATTGCTGGGCAACAGCTGAAGATTCTTTTCATACAGCATTCATTGGAGGTACTACTTTCTCATGTGATGAGAGGGAAAGGGGAAGCAAGAAGATTCTGAATACCTGTTCATTGTATTAAGGTAAGAGAAAATGAAACTTTGTACTAAAAATAAAGATTATAGCTAATGGGTTTCAAATTCTGGTTCTCAGAAAGAGAAAAAAAGTTTCTCCTCAAATTGCTTAACTATGGTTAGTTATCTTTACTCTAGGGCAGGGGTGGGGAACCTGTGCTCTCAAGGCCACATGTGGCCTTCTAGGTCCTTGAGTACAACCTTTTGTCTGAGTCCAAGTTTTACAGAACGAATCCTTTTATTAAGGGAATTTGTTCTGTGAAGTTTGGATTCAGGCAAAAGGGCCACATTTGAGGACCTAGAGGGCCACAAATCACCTCAAGGCCACAAGTTCCCCACCCCTGCAGTCTAAGGAAATAAGATTGGGGTAAGGGAGGGCATTTTCCTCTTGTTTTTAATAGCTTTTCCACATCTTGTCCTCATTCAACTATTTTACAGTGCTGGTAAACAAGGATTTAATGATCAGCAAAATGACAGTTTGTGATTTACCTGAAATACAGAAAACCAGGATGCCTTACAGTCTAGAAAAATATAACCTGAGGCAAATATGTCTTGTCTCAAAGTTAGAGAAATGAAATCACTGGAAGCAGAAAGCCTGTATTTGGAATTGTTCATTATTGCTTACTATCGGATTCTTGGATTACAGGATTTTGGGGTCAAAGAGGCACAACTGGACTACAGCAGAGTACAGGTAGTCCAAACTCCCACTTCTGCTTCTACCCCATTCCCCTTGCATAGAGGAGGAATCTGAAACTAGGAGAAGAGTGCAGAGAAATGGAAGGAGGGACAAAGAGAGATAGTAATGGTGAATGTGTGCAGTTTTTAAAAGAAGTATTTCATGGCTCAGTGATTTAGTGCAAGTGGCATTATGCAAAGTATATGGAGAACAAGTAGCTTGAAAAGTTATTATGCTTTGTATATTTAGTGGAATTTCAGACCTGGATTTGGAGCAGAAGACCTGGGCTCAAAGCCTGTCTCACTCCCTGGATCTTTTCCTTCTCTTCGGTTTCCTCTCTTGCAACATGAAGGGTTAGACTCCATGGTCTTTTAGGACCTCTCAGAAAAAATGAAATCTGTGGGGAGGTGAGTCCCAGTATTCTCTTTCCAGTTTGGATATCATGATAGATTCCTTAGGAAGGGGTCTTGTTACTCATTTTGGTATTCTCTAAAATGGTGTTCTAACTCATGGATCAGATTATAGATTACAGAATTACAGAATCTTGGAACAGGAAAGGTCTCAAAAGTCATATTAGAAACCCTAACTTGTCCCTCCTCCCCTGTGAGGGCACTTCCTTTTGCTTGATTACCCTCTGTGACGAAAAATATGATCAATGGTGTCGACTTGTTCACACTGCTTATTGCCTTATTGCCTACATACAAGTATGGAGCCAGATAAAATCTGACGGTCTGAGAAGGCTTAAATATATTTTTAGAACAGTAACAACTCAACATGTCTGTGTTACTCAATTTTATGATCTCCATGTATGTTATAGGTTGTAAATGCAATAAGAGAGTTGACAAAGTGTCGATTGAAATTACAACCCAGGATCTCTGTGTTTAATTTACCATTAACATGCCATAACATAGTATATATCCATAAAACATTAAGATAAGACAAAGTCACATTATTCAAGATAGTGTCTCATGTTAAGGGTCTCATCCTCAATGGCCATAGACAGAGGAAAGAATAACTTATTCAACTTACTACTTTTGGTATTAAAAACGACTTCAAAGTTAACAACTACATTACAAAAATGTTGTTTCTAACATATGCCAGTCATGATGTTAAGCATTTTGAAATCATTATATCATTTTGATCCCATAACCACAACCATTATTATTTTCCCTTTACAAATCAGGAAATGGGTGAAACAGAGATAAAATACATTTTTGCAACTGGAACAGAGAAGTGTGAAGTTTGCCAAGAGCAGAAGCTGGCATCCCAGTGCTGATAATTCTTGGAGGCAGGGCTTAGGGAATGCTTGCCACAGGCCGGATCCATCCACCTCTCTGTTCCCCGACACCTGCAGAATTTACCGAGGCTGGGGCGGTTTGCAGCTGCTAGGCCAGGGTGGGCTTAAAGTATAGGACCTGGGCAACATTTTCAAGCTTTGCCTAGAAGGGTGGGCTACAAAGTGCCCAGGGGCACAAAATGTCAGGATCACTGCCAGTCTGTGAGTTGCCATCCCTCCCCTCCTTTTGCCAGGTGGGAAGGGTGATTTAAATTTTCCCTACAATTCTCCAGCATTCTCTTCTCTTAATCTGATCTAGGGATGAGAGGAATTAACAAGAACCCTTTTGGCTGTTAAAAATTCCCACACTGAGACACCCTCTTAACTCTGGGGAGGAGTGGGGAATGATAAGCGATCAGGTTTGGGAGGAGGTATTTCAGCACAAGTGAGAGTCTCTGGAGTTACCTACTGTCTCAGGAGTTCTCTCCTGAAATTCCAACTAATCAGTTTCCAAACATTTTAATGATTAATCTCAGAATCTGCTAACATGTTTTAGCTCTTTCTGTTTTCACTGCAATCCCAAGTTGTCCAGACCAGAAATTACAAAGAAACAAGTCCTACAGTTTTGTTTGGTTCCCTAGGTGCAGCCCTTAGAAATCTCTGGCTGTCTGTATTTTAAATTTTATGAAGTAATAGACTCATTCACAGCACACCCACTCACACACACACACTGACAGACAAACTGACAGTTAGCAGGGCGAATACAAACTGAGATACCACTTGACAACAGGGAGGGGGAGAGTTAGAGGCTTGTCAGAAATCCTCATCTTGAATTGGCTATTATTATTCCAAGGAAAGGGGGTTGGGGAATTTGCAAGGATCTAAGACCTGACAGGGATGGATCCTGCAACCTTTGCTCAGAGCACCTCTATGGTCTTTGGGAGAAGCCTTGGCATCCCTGATGTTTCTGACTTTCCATAACCTACATCCAGAGTGTAGCTGTCCTCCAGAAGGCAACAGCAGCTGAACAGAGTTCTCCTCAGGATTAGAGCAGATAAGGGAAGGAAAGGAGGAAGGGGGTAACAGCAAAATGCAGTTATCCTCCCCAGAATCAGACCCTTTAAAGGAAGGGAGGGAGGAAGGAGACAAGGCATAGGGCAGAAAGAGTGGAGGAACAGCTATGGCTGGGGTTGATAGACAAGAGGGGAGAGAGGTGGAGGGAATTAGCCAATACCGAGGGTGATGCTGGAGCATCACCTTCAGGGAAGAGGCTTGTGCCTTTTGTTCTCAGCCGTCTCAGACATCTCTTTTCTAGATGTTTTATTGCCCTTCAAACTTAATTTGTTTTTAAGATAAAGTGACTTTGACTGGTTCTAAAGAGCCCTATTTTGGCTAACATGATTTGGGGCTATCTTTTAGTTAACTGACACTGGCGCTGGCAGTACTTGTGCTAATTTTGCTGAGATCAATCAGTACTTCCAGGGGATTTTTACACAGTGTTTGACTTCAGATTTGATCCCTGCTCCCAGAGCTAGCTTAAAGGGAAATTTCAAACTTCAACCAAACCAGTGGGAGTCCTTGGGAAGCTGGGAATAGGGAGAAATTACCTGACTCCGTCAAGGTCAAGACTCCAGGAAAAATGAATCCTGAGGTGCCTGAATCATTAGCATTGACGAGGTTGGGGAAATGTTCTGTCATTCCATCAGTTCCATCCACAGTTCATGGCACCATCCCTGTGCACATGATAGTTTGGTTAAAGGAGGCAAACAGGCTAGGTGATATGTAAATTCACGCTGTTTATTCCCTTAAAGCTCGCAGCATACATACAGGCATGGAGCCAGGTAAAATCTGACTGAACACAAGAATGAGAAGGCTTAAATATATATTTTAGAACAGTAACAACTCAGCATGTCTCTGTTACTCAATTTTGTGATCTCCATGTATGTTTAACCATGATACAAGAAAAAGACTTTTCTTAATCGAATACGTTGTAAATACAATAAGATAAGAGAGTTGACAAAGTGTCAATTGAAATTACAACCCAGGATCTCTGTGTTTAATTTACCATTAACGTGCCATAACATAGTGTATGTCCGTAAAATATTAAGATAAGAAAAAGTCACATTATTCAAGATAGTGTCTCAGGTTAAGAGTCTCATCCTTAATGGCCATAGAAGAAAGAATGCCCTCAAGTCAGCCCCAACTGGCCTTGTTGACAATAGGAAGAGGTATTCTCTGAGCAAACTCAGAGAACAAAGAGGTTTAGGACCAGGCTCTTCTTCTGGTTGATTATTAGTTCAGGCTCTGGCCCTTATTGAAGTTACTAAATTGATATTAAATGATTATCAGTGGTTATAAGTCTTAAACTATGTCTGGCCCATGTATGTACATTTTGATGTAATTATTTTTTCCAACTAGGTGTCTCTGGTGTCACTGGCCATGGAACAGAAACATTCCCATGAGAGCACCTCAGAGATGGATGACTATTTTGCAGCAGAGAAGTTCCCCCCTTCTTTATACAATACGAATATCAATGCGATGCTTCCAAATGCTAGGCATCTTCATGTGGGGCTGGAGAGATCCCCCGAACCTTTCCTGAATTGTCCACAGATTAATGCAGAAAATGCAGCCAGTTTTGTGCCAACCTGCTCCTCAGTGGTATCCTCTGCACCAAGTTTGCCAGAATTCACCAATGTGTTCAGTGTCCCACAGTCGATGGCCATGGACACCATATTTGTGAAGCAGGAGATGCCTGGAGATATGTCCCTGTATTCAGCTCCACAGCCGACCCAGTTATTTCAGCTGCCCATGCAAGAAAGTAGTGTGGGTATTGATGTTTCAATGGCTGCCACACCAACAGAGAGCACAGAAGTCACAAATGGACTTGAGGATATTACTCTGGCTACTCAGAGTACTGGTCCTACTACTCTTTTCCAGCCCCCTAGGCCTGGAGAGCAGCTGAGACTTTTCCTAAATATTCCCCACGGGCAAGGAAGCTTTGGATTTTGTGGACAATTTTATTCTGTCCCAGGTTTAGCTTTGCCACCATCACCACCAAACTCACAGCCCGGAAGTCCAGAGAACCAGCTTGCAATGATCAACAACATCTCGTCCCCATCCCCTTCTGGAGCTATCTATGGCCTGAGACTCGTACAGGTACCCCAGTTCCAACCAGTTCCTGTTAACCTGGAGCACTTGCCCTTAGGGCACGTTATTATCCCAGCACCAAAATTCCGCCAACAAAACCAGCAAGATTTAGACAAAAGGAGAATTCATCGCTGTGATTATCCAGGTACTCACAAATGCCAGAACACTTATACTTGCAAGCTATGACATGATTCCTAAGCCTATCTACCACAGTTAGCCACTTGTATTTATAAGGCTAATAGTTCACATATTTTACAAAGAGAAGAGGGGAACAAGTGAATCAGGAGACCAAATGAATTCTTGAGAAGAGTCTTGGTACCAATAGCAAGGTGTGGGGAACTAAGGACCAAGAGGGGCAGACAATAGAATCTAACGGCTCTAGGCTGCCCTGGAAGTACCAGCTATGTCTTGAGACTAGTGGCTTAGTCAAGAAATAGCACAATATATAGGGAGGCTCATCTTCCTTCCTTGTTCCTGGGTCTTAAAGGCTCAGAAGGGTCAGAGCAAAGGAAAGGAAAACCTAGCTACTCATAGCATGCAGGGTGGAGGCAAACCTCAGAGCGAATGTACAAGAAACTGTTTGTGGGAGAGGTGAGTGTTTGAGGGGCCCAAGGAGCAGTTTTGCAGGAATGCTTCGGGAAAATCCTGGGAAGGGGAAAGGAGTAATGGTGAAGGAATATCTATCAAGCATTTTAGTCCCCCAGGTATCCGTCCCTGGGTCTACAGGCCCGTCCCAGTGCCAGAAGGTAGTACCTTAGATGAGAAAGTAGGGTTATATTGTCTATAATTAGCATGTAAAATCCTTTCTTTCTCTTGTCCCTGTTTGGGGAACTCATTCCTGGACCCCTTGTTTCTGTCTCTCTAGCATTTAGTAGCTCTTAATAGGCTCTGTGATAAACATTACTTTTTAAACTCACATTAAGCATTTTGAAAGATCACGATTGTTCCCTATCTAGCCAGGGTTGGGGAGAGGAGATGTTTGGGGGAGTAGGTGATGTTCAGAAAAGGGTGTCGTGGAAAGCTTCATGGAGGAGTTGGCTAGGATGGAAGCAACATTCATAAGATCTGAAACTGTAGAAAGGGAAACTAACAACTTTAAGGGTTAAGGCTGCCTGTTGGATAGACAGTAATTGTTTCACTAGTGCCCAGGATAGATGATAGTGTCAACTGACGACAATGACACTTGAAATCAAGAAAATTCTCATGCTCTTTCTTGTGTTACAGGTTGCACAAAACTTTACACCAAGACTTCTCACCTGAAAGCTCACAAGAGAACCCACACAGGTAAATTGTTTCAAGGAAGAATATATGGGTTCCAGGTGACTGCAAGAACCATGTTCTTTTCCAGAAGTTTTCCAATACTTTACATGCAATGATCATTATTAATGATCCATTTAGAAGTACATATTGATGAGCTGTTGCTGGGTCTCAGATTGCTCAACTCTCCTAAGAATGATATCCCACAGCTCTGCTGTCAGTTACGGGACACCTTTCTCCTTCCTTTGAGAACTACTCTTGAAGGATCAATCTTTATTTAATGTATTACCTCCTGAAGCAAATTTCAACTCCAGGACTACATCCAGGCAAATCCCTTGCTTCACTTTGCCCTTTCCTTCACTTCTCTTTGTACTTGGTGATGTGGAACCCAGATTCTTTTTTGTTGTTGTTAATTGTGCTTATTTTGTATATATTTTTTGTATACAAATTTAGCTACATGTTGTCTCTTCTATTGGAATGTAAAGCCTCTAGAAGGCAGGGACTGTTAATTGTTTGATTCCCTAGCTCAGTGCCTTAGAGAATCTTTTTTGTACCCCCACACCTAGCATAGTGCCTACCACATAAGTAAGCACTTCATAAATGCTTATTGATTGATATTAGTTGCTTGACAAATGCTTGTTGGCTGATTGATTTTGCTTCTTTTGATCTTCACCCAAATACTCTCCATCATACTTGCCCCATCTGGTTTCTGGATTTCCTCACATGATTGTAATGCTTGTCTTCTCTCCGCAGCGCCCCCACCCCAGCTCCTTCCTTTTTTATTTTGTTTTTTTTTTTTTCCAAGCCAATAAGCATTAAATGCCCACTATGTTCTAGTCACTGCCCTCAAGGAATTCACTTTGTGTTCTTTCTCTCTGTCTCTCTCTGTCTCTCTGTCTCTCTCTCTCTGTCTCTCTGTCTGTCTCTCTCTCTCTCTTTAAAAGATTTTTATTTAAAGTGTTGAATTCCAAATTCTGTGCTTTCCTCCTTCCCTACTCCCCTTGCTGAGATGATGAGCAATCAGAACTCATTTATTTTTAAAGCTTTTTTACATCAGTTGTCGAAACATTCCTATTATTTCTAGTCCACTTTGACCTCCCATACCTTCTGGGTCTCTTTTGACAATTCTTTTTCTTCTTCTTCCTTTTCCCTTCTTTTTCTTCTAGCAATTCTTTAGCTGATATACCTTGGTTACACCCTCAGTTTTTCAATTGAGACTCTACATTAAGGCTCCCATCAGCCTTCCCAGGCTTATATGCCATTGTACTTCTTCCTGCTTTCCTCCCTTCTATTCAAACTAACTTGGTCTTTTTTCTTGTGCAGAACATTTGGTCATCTGCTTCCATTCCTCTATTCTCCATTCTATTCCCCAGTCAGTGATGGGAGTGTACCCCTCTACCTTACCTCCATTTCAAAGACTCTTTAACTTCTTAGAATGGTTCAGCTATCCCTTCCTATAACACAAGTCTTCCTTCCCACACCTTGAGAGTGCTCTACCATGTAAAGTCATTTAAAAATTACTTTGCACATACACAGTATTTACTCAAGTGTGGACCTGTCATATTCCCTTCCCCAAAAGTAACCTACCCCACTACCCCTGGCACCTCTAACCAGAATGAGAATTCCATGAGGTCAGGTAATGTTTTGTTGAGGTATTTTCTTTCCTGGTGCCTTGAATAGAGGAGGCATTTAAACAATGGCCATTAAAATGAATTTGTTGCAGCCCCTTGTGGATATCTTCAAGTTCACAGTGTGCATTGGTATTTCTGGATAAAAAAATAAGCACAATTTCTTATCCTTTGGGCACAGTCTCAAATTGTTTTCCAGAATAGCTGGATCAGCGAACAGTGTGCTTTTTTCTGTGCTACCCCCACCTGTCCTTTTCCTCTTTTGTCATCTTTGCCCATCGACAGATGTAGTGTAGAACATGAGTTGCTTTAATTTGCATTTCAAATAGTGATTTGGAACATTTTCTTTTTGGTTCTTCGCAGGATGATTGTATGTCTTTCTCTGAAAACTACCTGTTTATATTCTCTATTAATTTACCAGGGAATAGCTTAGTCCTATTTCTTCTTGGTGATGTTGTCTTTTGTTTTTGATGAGGACCAGTGACTTCATGGACTGATATCTTGATTTGTGTATGAATTGGCTTTAAGTGATGCAGAGTTGTGCCAAGTCTTTAGCTTACTCTCTCTTCTAGAGTCTTTGAAGTCTAGTGACAACACAAAAGTCAAGCTGACTGGGGATGGCCCAGGATGCAGTGGATGATCTTGGTCAGTGTCTTGACCAAGCTCTAAGTGCTTCACAGTTTCTGCTTAGGCTGCCTCCATGGCCTTGGGACAAATTGTTCTCATATACCCACTCTGTGAAGGGAAGTCTTCACATACTTGGGGTAGACTTTCCTGTAGCTCATCAATCTCTTTGAGGCCTGCTCCCCTCAACCTGGTTTAGTCCACTTGCCAAGACAGTTTTACAGGGCGGCTGCTGAACATGCTGCAGCTTCTTGTAGCCACAGAACTTTGATTACATGTCAAACAATTGTGACTTCAGAAGAATGATTTGTAAAATACACTTCCTGCTTCTTAACAAAGAGACACTGGACCAGAGAGAGAAAATGAGAGAAGCATTCTCAGGCATGGTTAATTTTTTTTTGGCTAGACTATATGTATGTGTATGTACATATATGTGTGTATACATAAATATATGAGTGCACACGTATGTAAACATGCATGTATATGCATATTCTGTACGTTAACATTTTTTTATTGGTGCTCCTTTTTCAAATCTATCTCACCTATTCCTTTACACTGTAGCCCCACCAAATTATTAGAATAAGAGTGTGGTTAAAATCACTCCCATTTGACTCTGGTGTCTTGAGTGGGTGAAAATCTCCTTTTCTTTCTTTCTGTTGATTGAATCAAGAAAACAGATTTGAGTGTGTTCAGGAATTGGACACCCCCTTGAATTAATTCTATTGTCTAAGAGAGACTGAGTCAAGATCTAAAAGGAAGAATGTGTTTCAGGATTGGGGAGAAAGAGTTTGGCTCTGAGAACCTATTGCAAACATGGAACTAAGGGAGAACTGAAACATGATGGAGAAGGGAGACACTGAAAAAGAGTCCTTGGCTCTGTGAGTAACACAAAAAAAAGAAAGAACCAGCCTGAGGAAAGCCCCCTCCAACCCCGCCCCCATCGCTGCCCTGCCTCAAAGATCTCTTCTTTTCCCACCTTCCCCTTCTTGATTCCTATCTGCCCACAGTCATTATAATATAATATGTTATTTTCATATCCAAATGTATCCCTAGTAAATAGACTTTCGCCTCAATCATCAAGGAGAAAAGAGTGAATTAGAAGCTGATAGGAATGTAAGGGTTAGCAAGCAGCCTCTAGAACCAACCTTGGTGTTACAGTTTTCTTCAACTAGGGCCTTAGGAGTGATTGCAACTCCAGCTCATTTTACAGAGAGGAAGTTGAGGCAAACAGGGTTAAGTGACTTACCTAGGGTGATAGAGCTAGTAGATATTTGAACTCAAGAGGATTGACTTATGTTTAGACAGGGCAAGAAACTTTACCTTTGGAATTCTTCCTTCCTTCTTAGTGTTAGGACTGCATATTTTTTTCTGGGCTTAAGAAGTCATTCTATTTCCCTTAAACCTAGTCTTCTTAGGTGCTTTGGTGTCATTAATCAAACTATATAAGGATGCACTTGATTTGAGGTCCAACACATGTGGAAGAAGTGTGTTTTTTAAACCAGTTCTCAAAGTTGACTTTCTCTGAGGCATTTCTCCCCAGTTAAATTCTAAACCACTTTGCTGATAGACCTAATACACATATTGTTTTGAAACCGCAGTCCCAGGTACATGTTGGATGCTCATCATGGATTCATAATTTGTAGTCCTTGGTGATGAGGTTGATGGTGACATTTTCCTTCCTTTCACCATAGCCAGGACTGTGCAAACAAGAGGTCCCTGAACTGCAAAGTTGATCTAATGTTGCCAAGTAATTAATGCAATAATTTAATGGCAAAGCAAAATAGGCAATTAGGGTTTTGATAGCTCTCTTATTTTTTGACCATTGCCATAGTGGTCTTTAACTCTATCATCCTTGTTGGTGCCACCATCTTCCTCCTTATGTTAAGACAATGGTTTTCTTTCAGGTATTTGTGCTCACTCAGTAACCTGGACTTACTTTCTTCATCCTCTCTTTTCAGGTGAGAAGCCATACAAGTGCACATGGGAAGGATGTGACTGGTGTTTTACCCGCTCAGATGAGCTAACTAGGCACTACAGAAGGCATACGGGAGTCAAGCCATTTAAATGTATTGCCTGTGGGCGTTGCTTCACCCGCTCTGATCACCTTACCTTTCACTTGAAGAGACATTTGATCTAATGGAGCAACTTGCATCAAAGCAAGTACTCCACAGATCCCTTTCTTCTGAAAGGTAACTAATATTGAATTGTCATCAACCTAGAACACAGGGAAAAATATCTATCTTTAGTTGTGGCAATTCCCACTCATCATTGTGGGAACATTCAGAAGAATGGAAAAAGTCTATTTTCATGTTTGCTCTTTGTCTCTTTAGATTTATATAATATATATTCATGTATGGATCAGAAATTTGAAATAAATCTGGCAAAATATCACCTTCTCAGAGATCTGATTACTTGGACAATTAACATTTTTCATTTCAGCATTCCAAGTACTGTCCTTTGTAAAGCAACAATCAGCTGGATATTTGTAACTGGCAGAGTTCATTGTGTACACAGGACCTGTCTTAAACTATTTCTTAGAAAAATGTGTTTTTTTGTAAATTGTATTTTACTTTTTCCAATTACACATAAAGATACTTTTCAACCTTCATTTTAAAATAAGATTTTGAGTCCCCAATTTTTCTTACTACCACCCTCCCCAAGATGGCAAGCAATCTGATATAGGTTATACATATACAATCATGTTAAAAATATTTCCCACATTAGTCATGTTGTGAAAGAAGAAACAGAATAAAACCCCAAAGCAGTTAAAATATTGTGCTTCAATCTACCTTCAGACTAAATAGTGCTTTCTCTGGTGGCTGAAAGCATTTTTTTCATTATGAATCCTTTGGAGTCTTGGATCACTATATTGCTGAGGATAGCTAAGTCATTCATAGTTTTTCATTGAACAATATTGCCGTTATGTGTATTCCTGTAATGTGTATTCTGTTCTGCTTACTTTACTCAGCATCAGTTCACAGAGATCTTTTCAAATTTTTTTTTCTGAAATCCTACTGCTGATCATTTTTATGGGAAAATAATATTCCATTACATTTATATGCAGCAACTTGTTCAGCTATTCCCCAATTAATGGGCATTCCCTCAATTTCCAATTTTTGTCACCACAAAAACAGCTGCTATAAGTATTTTTATACATGTATGTTCTTCCCCCTTTTTAATGATCTCTTTGGGATACAGATCTAGTAGCAATGGCACTATGGAATAAAAGGGTATGCACAGTTTGTCCTTTGGACATAGTTCCAAATTGCTATCCCGAGTGGTTGGATCAGTAAAAGACTCCACCAGCAATGCACTAATGTCCCAAGTTTCCCCACATCTCCAATATTTATCATCCGAAAAATATTTTTAAATGTACAATATATAGGATTACAAAGGAAAGTAGTTATATTGAAATAAAGTTATCAAAATATTTTTCTAAAAAGCAAATTCATGAAAATTATATTAGAACCCCTACTTTAAACTTTCTAAATTGTAGTGCCTAACCATATTCTAACAGAAGATTCACAGGGAGATTGGGATTTTTTGTTTTGCTCTTTTTTCTTTTGGAGTTCTAATTATTCTCAGCACTAAAGTGCCTTTGATTGATTCTTTGAATTGAGAGTCTTTGGTGACTTGCTTAAATGACAAAAAAGCCTAAGTCACATGAGTTTGAGTCACATGGTTGTGACACTCTCTGACCTTGAAGAAGTGTATATATGCTCTGAGGTTAGCATTTTGCTTTGGGGCTTACTCCTGTGATTTCACCAGAGGAGACTCTGGGTAGCCGTTAAGGACTGCCCCTGGCTTTGAAAACCCAGATGTTGGTGCTTCTCTCTTTGGTAACTATGTATGTATTGCTATGGACAAACAGTTAGAAGCCTTGTCTGCTGATTTGTGGTATTTGCTCTGTTTATATAATTTCTGCTTGTAATTTTCGTTTGTGTTTTCTCTGAAGTTCATGGCGCTGGCTTTTCCCCTGAACTAAGTGAATGATATGTGTATATTTAATTAAGGTGAGGTTGTAATTCCCTTAAAGTTGCTTTCCTTAGAAAAGCCAGTCAAAGTCCCTGGGCTAGCAGCCCTCCTGTGTGCTGGTGTTATTGGACTTGCCACAGCCACAGTAGCTGCAAGCAGCATTGTTTTTCCACCTCTCCAAGATAACGAATGGGAATCAGCTTGCACCTTCACTTGCTTTCTAATTTTTCCCCAGAAGTATGTGTAAAAACAATTTTAACATTTTTTTTTCAAACTTTGAGCTCCAAATTCCCTCTGACACTTCCTTCCCCTCCTCATTGAGAAGACAAGCAATTTGACATAGGTTATGCATGTGTAGTGACACAAGACACATTTCCATGTAAATCATGCTCTGAGAGAAAACATAAACAATACCTTTCCCCTCCCCAATAAAGAAAAAAAATATTTTCAATCTGCATTCACGCTCTATCAGTTCTGTCTCTGAAGATGAACAGCACTTTTTTATCATAAGTGCTCGGGGATTTTCTTGGATCATTGTATTGCTGAGAATAGCTAATTTATTCACAGTGCATGATCACACAATGTTGCTATTACTTTGTACAATGTTCTCCTGGTTTTGCTCATTTCACTTTGCATCAGTGTGTGTAAGTCATTCCAGGTTTTTGTGAGAGCATCCTCCCTTGTTCAGCCATTCCCCAATTTATGAACATCTCCTTAATTTCCAGTTCTTTACCACCACTAAAAGAACTGTTATGAGTATTTCTGTACAGAGAGGTTCTTTTCATTTTTTATTCTTTGGGATCTAGATCTAGTAGTGGTATTGCTGGTTCAAAGGATATGCATAGCTTATAGTCCATTGGGAATAGTACCAAATTGCTCTCCAAAATGGTTGGATCAGTTCACAACTCCAACAATTCATTAATGTTTCAGTTTTCCCATATCGTCTCCAACATTTATTATTTTCCTATTCTGTCACATTAACCAATCTGATAGGTATGAGGTAGTACCTCAGGGTTGTTTCAATTTTCATTTCTCTAATCAATAGTAATTTATAGAATTTTTATATGATTGTAGATAGCTTTGATTACTTCATCTGAAAATTGCCTGTTCATCATATGCCTTCACTATTTATCATTATTTTAAAATAATTTAAAAAAAATTTTAGTTTATAACACTCAGTTCCACAAGTTTTTGAGTTCCAAATGTTCTCCCCATACTTCCCCTTTCCCCTCCCCCAAGACAGTGTGGAATCTGATATATGTTCTACATATACCTTTGCATTAAACTTATATACACAATAGTCAAATTTTAAAGAGGAATTATGACCAATGGAATGAATCATGAGAAAGGAGAAACAAAACCAAAAAAGAAGAGAAAAAAAGAGAAAGCAAATAGTTTGCCTCAATCTGCATTCAGACTGTAATTCTTTCTCTGGATGTAGATAGTTCTTTGCATTATGAGTCCTTTGGAGCTGTCTTTGAACCTTGTATCACTGAGAAGAGCTAAGTCTATTAAAGTTAGTCATCACAGAAGCAATATGTCTGTGGTTTTGTACAATGTTCTCCTGGTTCTGCTCCCTTCACTCAGATCATGTAGATCTTTCCAGGTTATTATGAAGTCTGTATCTTACCCATTTCTTATAGCACAGTAGTATTCCATTACATTCATATACCACAACTTGTGGTATATGAACATATATCTATATCTATATCTATTTATCACTGTTTATTAAAGAAATGCAAATCAAATCAACCCTTAGGTACCACTTCTCTCCTGTCAATTGGCTAAAATGGCAAAACGGGAAAATGATAAATCCTTGAGAGGATGTGGGAAAATTGAAGCAATGTTACATTGTTGGTGGAGTTGTGAACTGATTCAGCCTTTCTGGAAGCAATTTGGAACTATGCCCAAAAGGCTATAAAAATGTGCATATGCTTTGACCCAGGAATACCATTTCTAGGGCTGTATCCCAAAGAGATCACACAAGTACTGATGAGGTGCTTGTGCTTGGACCCTAAATACTAACAGCCTCTGCTTGGGTGCCTATGCCTGAACACCAATTCCAAAACATCCAATTCTCATAAACACATACAGTTCTCAAAACATATTCTCTCTAACACATCTAGTTCTCAAAACATATTCTCTCTCAGGCTATCTCTCTCTAGCTAAAGGGCAGCCTGCCCCAAGTTATCTCTGCTGCAGCTATGCACAACTATAGATTGAATTACAGATGTTGATAGCTGACTGTTCACTGAGTCATAACCATATTTACTATTCACTGACCTTTCTAACATGTGTCCCAGACATAGTATTTTGTCTAACAGGACACTAGATGAGAAACTATTCCCTTTAGCCCCAACAATAGTGAACTTAGTGACATTTCACAGTAAAGACCACACCCCCTAGTGGGCTATTTCCTAGAGAACTCTGGGTAATACGCCTGTGCAGTAGATACTAAATGTGCATATTCCTTTACAAACTAACCACTCCTTGAACACGCCCTAAACCACTCCCTAATCCCACCCCAAACACCTAACTGACATGTCCCCCGCCTTAATCCCCTATTAGCTTCTATAAAGATTGCCCCTGCACCACTGTATGGTTGCAGGTTCCCTAAGAACCCTTGCCTGCAGAAAAAGCATAATAAATTTTTGCCTCCTTGACTTAAGGAATGCTTGTGTGTGTGAATTCATTCCAAGAGGCCCCTTCCTTGGAACTTTGGTTTGGGATCCCTGCATCCCTGGGTTTCTTCTCCCCCTCTACAGTAGGAAAGGGACCCATTTGTACAAAAATATTTATGGCAGCTCTTTTTGTTTTAGCAAAATATTGGAAATCAAGGGGATGCCCATCAATTGGGTAATGCCTAAACACCATTTATCAGTTTAGGAATAGCTCTTATTTCTATAAATCTGACCCCATTTTTCATATATTTGAGAAAGGAGACCTTTTTCAGAGACTCTTGCTGTAATTGTTTTTTCCCATTAATGATTATCAATACAAGAAGGAGAGAAGATGCAAGAGAGGAGGGAAAGCGTGAAAGAAGGAAGGTTGGAGTGCTAAATGAAAAAATGAGAGAAACTACAAATGAACATGTATTTTTAACTGATAGGGAAATAATTTTTATCATATTTTATTATTTAATATTTTCAGTTTTCAGCATTGATTTCCACAAAATTTTGAGTTACAAATTTTTTCCCCATTTCTACCCTCCGCACCACTCCAACATGGCATATATTCTGATTGCCCCATTCCCCAGTCAGCCCTCCCTTCTGTCACCCCACTATTTCCCCATCTCCTTTCCCCTTACTTTCTTGTAGGGCAAGATATACTCCATACCCCATTGCCTGTATATCTTATTTCCCAGTTGCATGCCAAAACAACTTTTTTTGCGCATCTCCTTTTAGAACTTTGAGTTCCAATTTCTCTCCCCTCTTCCCTCCCCACCCTAAGAAGGCAAGCAATTTAACATAGGCCATGCAAGTATCATTATGCAAAACTCTTCCACAATAATCACATTGTGAAAGACTAACTGTATTTCCCTTCATTCTGTCCTGTCCCACTTTATTCAATTTTCTCCCTTGACCCAGTCTCTTTTCAAAAGTGTTTGCTTTTGACTACCTCCTCCTCTGATCTGCCCTCCCTTCCACCATCCCCCTTTTCTTATCCCCTTCCCCCTACTTTCCTGTGGGGTAAGATACCCAATTGAGTTGTGTATGTTATTCCCTCCTCAAGTCAGATCTGATGAGAGCAAGATTCACTCATTTCATCTGCCCCCTCTTCCCTTCCATTATAACTGCTTTTTCTTGCCACTTTTACGTGATAACTTACCCCATTATATCTCTCCCTTTCTCCCTTTCTCAATATATTCTTCTCTCACCCTTTAATTTAATTTAAATTTTTAGATATCATCCCTTCATATTCAACTCACCTTGTGCCCTCTGTCTATATATACGTATATTCCCTTCGACTACTCTAATACTGAGAAAGGTCTCATGAATTACATAAACATCATCGTTCCATGTAGGAATGCAAACAAAACAGTTCAACTTTCGTAAGTCACTTATGATTTTTCTTTCTTGTTTACCTTTTTATGCTTCTTTTGGTTCTTGTATTTGAAAGTCAAATTTTCTATTGAGTTCTGGTCTTTTCATTGAGAAAGCTTGAATGTCCTCTATTTTATTGAAAATCCATATTTTGCCTTGGAGCATTATACTCAGTTTTTTCTGGATAGGTGATTCTTGATTTTAATCATTTTGACCTGCGAAATATCATAGTCCAAGCCCTTCAATCCCTTAATGTAGAAGCTGCTCAATCTTCATAATAGTAATTAAGGTGGGACTTTTTGCTATTGACCTTTAATGATTCTGGCCTTTGTTTGAATGGGGCAGATAAAGTGGGATGTTTTTGTATTTCTCAGCACTGAGACAATTGGGGGCCATTGATTTGTATCTGATGTGATATTGGGGGTGGGGAACTTTACCACAGCCAGCCTGGGTGAGGTCAGGGCCCTCCTGCCCTGAACAGGATATATAAGTGCAAAGGTTAGCATTCTCACTCAGAGCTCTGAGCCACAGCAGGAGTAGCATGTGACTCTGGGCCAGCTGTTCTAAGGAGCTCTCTGGCTGTACACCCAGATGTTGAAAACTAGTCTATAATTCAGGATGCTGGCTTTTTCCCCTGGACTAGGTGGATGTTATTTGTATGCTGAATTAAAGTAAGATTGTTAACGCCTTAACGTTGCTTTCCTTAAGTAAAGCAGATCAAAAGGACCTGTGTTGGCAGCTTTCTGGGTGCTGGTTGTTGGTGGATCTTACACCCCCACAGAAACTGCTAGCTGGAGTATTGATACAATCTTGTGTTATCCTGATTGTGTTTCCACATTACTTAAATTGTTTCTTTGTGGCTGCTTGCAGTATTTTCTCCTTGATCTGGGAACTCTGGAATTTCGTGACAATATTCCTAGTAGTTTTCTTTTTGGGATCTTTTTCAAGAGGCGATTGGTGGATTCTTTCAATTTCTATCTTACCCTCTGACTCTAGAATATCAGGGCAGTTTTCCCTGATAATTTCCTAAAAGATGATGTCTAGGCTCTTGATTGTGGCTTTCAGGTAGTCCAGTAATTTTTCCATTATCTCTCCTGGATCTATTTTCCAGGTCAGTGATTTTTCCACTGAGATATTATCTTCTGTTTTTCATTCCTTTGGTTCTCTTTGATAATTTCTTGATTTCTCATAAAGTTAACTAGCTTCCACTTGCTCCAATCTAATTTTCAAGGTACTATTTTCTTCAGTGGTCTTTTGGACCTCTATTTCCATTTGTCTAATTCTGCCTCTCAAGGCATTCTTCTCCTCATTGGCTTTTTGGAGCTCTTTTCACACTTGTGTTAGTCTATTTCTTAAGGTGTTATTTTCTTCAGTATTTTTTTTAGCGTATCCTTTAGCAAGGAACGATTGGAGGAATTTTTGCAGTGTGTAGAACACTGCTGCCCATAGTTCCCAAAGGAGGCTACAATTGACTTGGAAAGATGGGAGGTTATCTGAACACAAATGAGTGAAACATTAAGGGAAGATGAACCAGAACATTTCCCAATGTCAGCCTTTTCCATATGGAACATTTTAAAAATATGTCTTACTCCAGAGGGAAAAGTTCTTATGGTACAAAGGACAATTAAGCATGATACTGGTGTAGGACCAGATAAGGATTCAGAATCAGAAACTGAAATGGGGATGAAGTTGCCTAATGAATCAAGGCTTGTCAGTTCCAAGTGCTTCCCCCTTATACTCCACAGATTCCTGTGGCTCCACCTGTGTATCAATGTAGCAAGAAGAAATCCCTGCTGCAAAAGGCAGTGCTTAAAGCAGTAGAAAGCAGGGATGACATCCCTTTGGAATTTTTACAAGCACTCCCCATCCTTGAAACAGAAGATCCTAATAACCCAGGTGAGAACAGAAGAATTCATCAAGCTCTAGATTTTAAAATCATGAAGGAATTAAAAACATGCAGCTACTAAATATGGGCCCACCACTCCTCAGGTGTTAGCTATGATTGAAACTTTTGATGTTCAGGCATTATGCACCTGTGATTGGTATACTCTTACCAAAATAGCACTGGAAGGTGGAGATTATGTACTATGGAAAACGAATTACCGTGATTTGTGTACTGACCAAGTGTGCAGAAATCTTGCCGCTCAAGTAAATATTTCTTTTGAAATGCTGACCTGCGAGGGTGTTTTTATTGAAGTAGTAAATCAGTTAGATTGGGCACTACAGGCTTATCAACAAATAGCTGCTGCTGCTGAGATGGCATGGCAAAAGCTCCCAGGAAAAGGAGAACCAAACATTAGCTTTACAAAAATAATTCAGGGCCCCTCAGAACCTTTTGAACAATTTGTTAATCGTTTAACTATGGCTATACAAAGAACAGTTGGCGATAGCACAGCTTCCAATATATTACTAAAACAACTTGCTTATGACAATTTTAATGCTGATTGTAAAAAGGCTCTGGCAGGATCCCATAGGACTACATCCATTACAAATATGATCAGAAAATGTCAGGATGTTGGAATTGTCTCGCATAATGCAAATCGCATAGCTGCTGCTATGAATCAAGGTAAGAAACAAAAAAGAGGGACTTGTTTCAACTGTGGGAGACAGGGAACTCTTGCTCAAGATTGTTGAAAACAAAAAAGGACAACGGATGGGGGAGACAAAGTGCTGGATTAGATGTGTTGTTATTACACCTGAAATGGGGGTACGAAAGATTCCTGCTGGAACTTTTGGACCTTTACCAATTAATACTTTTGAATTGATTTTAGGAAGAAGTGGACAGACATTAAAGGGACTGGCAGTTATTCCTGGAGTAACAGACTCTGATTATTTTGGAGAAATCTGTGTTTTCTGCTGGAGTATGAAAGTGGTAGAATTGCCAAAGAACGGTAGGAAAGCTCAGATTTGAAATATGTACAAATGGGAAAAAGTGTGCCGACTACAATTAGGGTTCGAGAGTACAGGTGAACATGCTTTTTGGGCTCAGTCCATTACTAGCTCCCGGCCACAGATGACACTTATGATTCAAGAAAACAGGTTTACAGGATTGATCGATACTGGAGTGGATAAGCCAGTAACAGGATTGAAATTCTGCAAAAAAAAGTGGCCACTTCAACAGGGAACTACTCCAGTGTCGGGGGTTGGAAGCGTTACCTTGCCTTTAAAAGCACTTAAAGGCTTACCTGGGAAGATACAGAAGGAAAAAGCGGAGTGTTTCAACCATATGTACCAGATAAACTAACCATTAACCTACGGGGAAGAGACCTATTAGACAAATGGGAGCTCAGATCATTACAAAGGGAAACCATTATGCACAGATTTATGCAGAGTATAACATGGAGCACCCATGGCAGATTTTTTAATTAGGGCTACTGCTTTTTTATCCCTTTTCCAAGCAGAGGCCACCCAGCAGATTTCTAACGACCCTGCTTGGGTGGAGCAGTGGCCGTTAAGGAAGGAGAAGTTACTTGCTCTTCATCAATTAGTACAAGAAAAGGAAGAGACAGGACATATAGAGTTCTCCATGAGTCAACGGAACTCTCCAGTTTTTGTTATAAAAAAGAAGTCCAGAAAATGAAGAATGCTGCATGACCTTAGAGAAATTAATGAAACCATGGTGATTATGGGCCCCTTACAGCCAGGGATTCTGTCTCCAACAATGATCCCTCAAGATTGGCCTCTGATAACACAGACTTAAAGGACTGTTATTTTACCATCCCTTTATAAAAGCAAGATTGCCTTTGATTTGGCTTTACCATTCCTAGTACTAACATTGAAGCCCCAGATAAATTATATCAATGGAAAGTGCTTTCTCAAGGGATGAAGAATAGTTCTACTATGTGTCAAAATTTTGCCTCATGAGCCATAGCTAGCGTAAGGTCAACTTTTCCTGCAGCAAAAATTGTCCATTACATGGATGATATCTTGCGTAGTACTTCACAAGAGGTTAAGCTAATAGAACTCACCACCTACCTACAAAAAACCCCAAAAGAGTTGGGGCTAATAATTGTACCTTAAAAAGTACAACGGTATCCCCCTGTAGCTTACTTAGGGCAGTTAGTCTCAGAGCAATCTATTAGTTCTTGAAAGATTACTATTAGGAAAGATCAATTAAAAACCCTCAATAATTTCCAGAAACTTTTAGGAGACATTAATTGGCTCCAATCAATGCTCCAAGTCTCCACTCATCAACTGTCAAATCTTTTTGCCACTTTAAGGGGAGACCCCGACTTAAATTCCTCAAGGACACTGACTAAAGAAGCTGAACAAGAATTACAGTAGTAGAACAAAAAATAGCACAAGCACAACTTACTAGGATAAACACTCAAGAATGAGTGAGAGGGATATACCTTGTGAAGACTTCACAGGGTAAGAATATAGGGGCTACTCTCCTCTCCTATTTCTGGAATAAGGAATTTCTGAAGAAGTAGGAGAGGTTTGGAATTTAACCTTGTAGTGACTTAACTAACTTCTAGAAATTCAGGGCGTAAAGCTGTAGGGGCTCATGGAATAAACGAGTGGAATCATTTACCTCATCAATTTCCCACTGCATTAACCATCTATCCCACCATGGTAGCATTACTTATTCAGAAGTTACAAAAAAATGATTCCAGCAAATTACAGGCACCATATTATCCATTATACATCAGCCCTATACAAAAAAATCTAATTCAAACTCTTGAGAACTATGACCCTAAATGGCAAATTGTACTAGCAACTTATTTAGGACTCCATGACAATCACAGGCCCTCATTCAAACTTCTTCAGTTTATAGAAGAATATCAAAGGTTGTTTCCAAAAATTACTACTGATACACCTATCCTATCAGCATTAACTGCTTTTACTGACAGATCTAGCAATGGAAAAGCTGGATATTATATAAGTACCTCCCTCCACAAAGTTATTCAAACACCACATGCATCAGCTCAGAAAGCAGAAATTTTTGCCGTCATCCTACTATTCCAAGAAATTTCAGACCCTCTAAACATCCTTGCAGACAGCAAATATGTTGTATTTCTTTGTAAGAACATTGAAAATGCAAAATTAAAATACATGTCACAACAAGAGCTCTACTCCCTGTTCTCTACTTTACAACAATTTTATCATCGAAGACAACATTCTATTTATATATCACACATTTGTGCACACTGGCCCTCTCACAGACAGAAATCGACACATACATGCACAGCTCCAAATACAACCAACCATATTAATATTATCTCTCCAGCAAGCCACTCAAAGCCACCAATAATTTCATCAAAATGCAAATTGTCTCTGATGACAATTTAATATCGTATGAGAACAGGCCCATCAAATTGTAAAATCTTGTCCAAACTGTGTTATTCACACGTCACTACCACAAATTGCAAAAACAAAAAAACAAAAAACACAGGCATCCTTCTCAACCACTTCTGGCAAATGGATGAAACTCATATCCCATCTTCTGGGAAGCTTTCCTTTGTTCATGTAGGTGTAGATACTGTTTCATCCTTTACTTTTCCCTCCCCTCACACAGGAGAATCAGAAAAAAACATATTATCAATCATTTACTTGCAGCTTTTTCTGTCCTAGGAACTCCAAGACAAATTAAAACAGATAATGCTCCCACATACACCTCTAAAACATTGTCTACCTTTTGTCAATCTTTCAATATATTTTTGATTACAGGTATGCCCTATTATCCCACAGGACAAGCTATTGTAAAAAGAAAAAATAAGGATATTAAAATATATCTTGAAAAACAAAAAGGCAGAGTAGATACAGAGGCACCACAAAGAAGGCTGAACAAAGTCCTTATATACCTTACTGCCAAAAGGAGATGGAGATGTCACTCCAGCAGAACGAATGTTAGAGTCATGTGGAAAGATCCCCTAACAGGCACCTGGAAGGGATCTGATCCTTTAATCATGTGGGGAAGAGGGCTTGCTTGTGCCTTTCCAAAGAAATCTAGCAAGCCTGTCTGCATACTGGAGAAAATTGTCTGAGCATGTACCACAGTTGACTGAGAAGATGAGCCAACTAAGAATGCAAGGAAAGCATCGGAGATTGAGCCATACCACCAGGAAAGGGGAAATACCAATTTAGGGACAGATAAAGGCTCTTTCCAACACAGCATTCCAATATTACCATAGATATCAATATCTTACACAGTATTACGAGTAACATTAAAAACGTCTGTCTACCTGATCTTGATCCAGAGGGGGTAGCAAAACCAATTATCAACACTTTCAAAAAACTTGACCCATTTAATAATGTGTTTTTGACTAATTTCCACGCACTACCTTATATTCTTTCTTTGGTAAGAGTAATTTTTTTGTCTACCTTGTATCCTCAGGATAATGAATACTATGATGAAGCCACTTCTAACAATAATCCATGAAGTGAAGTTACAGAATAAAAGATGGGGAGATGTAGAGCCAGCTATATCCTGTTTAGGCCTATGCAAGGCAAGGCCATCAGAGGATAAGAGGACATGGCAAGGATCCACCCTCACAGCTGCTATCTGCATGGGAAAGAACAAAATATTTCAATGTGGTTAGCATTGAGGGAACAAGTATTTCATCTTGTGCACTTAAGCTAAGTTAGGTTGGGATCTGGACCTGCTATATAACACACTCCCAATGAAATAATGCTTTTATTAAAAGACAGAGGGAATATTACATTGGATTTACAACACGATAACTAACACAGCTAATCATAGCAAAAGCAATACATTAATATATCACCAGTTTGGGGAGCACCAGCACCTAATCCTTCAAAGCTGGGAAATCCCCAGGTACAGCTAGATCAGGGCCCCAAATGGGAAAGTCCCAGGCAAAGCATCCTCTCCATGTGTGAGATCCCAATGTGACTCACCCACACAGTCACTTAAATAAGGCCTTAAACAAAAAAAGCTCACCCCAGATGTTCCCAGTGGGAGGAGAGTCCAACCTTGCAATGGGGTCTCACGAGATATCATTCTTGGGAGCTGGCTAGCCACCTCTCCAGGACAGCAGTTTCTCCAAATGTTTAACCTAAAGAATGTTAATTATCCTTTCCTCAAGGCTTATCACATCTCTAAGTAGGAGAGTCAGGAAGGTCTGTGTATTCTTTGCTTGAGGCTTATCACATCTCCAAGTAGGAGAATCTGGAAATTTGTAGGCCTATCATATCTCCAAGCAGGAGAGTCTGAAGGTTAGAACATTAAAGGCCTAGACCTTAATATGGAGGATCTTATCCATATACGTATATGGATATATATGGATATACATAGACATATAGATATAGATATAATGATTTATCGTTCATTCAGCCTTAAGATCTGATATATTTAAGTGTAGTCTGTGAAAATTTGGGGGGTCATTTTGGTATACATTTGTTACATTTGAAAGAACATGTAACAATTGCACAGACATAAAATTACAAGTACCCCAACAAAGACGTGACTAAATGCAAGGCCTCAAGTAATTTGCCAGCAACTGTGTGAGTTAATATTGGATGTTCATTGAGAGCTCTTGGATTATTTTTCAATAGTTGCTTAAGCCCTAAAGAGGAATGCAGTATGGAAGTTACAGGATTCAGTGATAAGTCAGAAGAGGGTAAAGGCAAATGTTACGGTACCCAAGAGAGAGTTACATTACCCACTTGGTCAGGAGAAAAAGTAAAAAATCATCATCCTGCCAATGGAAACAAGACATACCTGTTAAGCATCCAGCAAAAGGGGCTGGTAAAGACAATGCAGACACATTGAGAGAAACTTCATATAACAGAAAAAATTAGATACCGGATACAGAGTGAGGTCACATAGATCAGAGGAATGGTTCAGCAGACAGGGCTTCATCTGTTGCGTGGCCATTCCACATATAAATCCATGATTACATGAAGTACAGTCACTTAGAAAGCAGAGCAATCGTGTAGTACAAAAGGGATAACTTGGAAGTTACACATTGTAACAACAGAGGACACCTTGAAGCGCGTAATAGCACCAATACATGAATTGCTAGTACATTTAGAGCATATTATGGTATTTGGTATTCAATGATCTGGGGGTATATAGTCTTTGAATATAACAGTTAATAATATCAGTGGTGCTAAAACACAATAACGCACCAGAATAGCAAACTAGTACAGCATTATTTTCCCCTTTCAGCAATAATTTTGGCAGCCTTTGGCCTATCTGTGGGCTTACTTTTTTTGTTAGAAGCCCATTCATTCTTTCTATCAGATTTGCCACCTGTGGATAATAGGGGATATGATATATCCATTCAATATTGTGCTGCTGGCAATATAAATCTATTTCTTTTCCTTTGAAATGTGAGCCACTGTCACTTTGGATCTGCATAGGCAGTCCAAGTACCTCATCATTTTCCCCTTAAATAGATGGACCCAAAATCATTTGTGGTAAGGGGTGAAGGTCTCAACTTCTGGAACTTCTTCATGCTGAGAGAGGATGTAGAACTGACCCTGCCTCCCAGGGTCCCTCAGTCAAGGAGCTGGGTCTATAGCCAGGGTCTGGAACTTGGTCCATGTCAGGTCCAGGGGGTGATGGGTCATGGCCTTGGACAGAGGTTGGTATCCAGCTTCAGCTGTCATTTGCAAGTGGAGTGCACTGAGCCTAGAAGAGACAATTTTCACAAGCAGATGAAACAAACAAAGAACAAAAATGAGTAGTAAGAAAATGATGTCCTTGTTCCACAAGTTTGTTTATACTCTTCCCCAATTATACTCATTCTGGAGGAAAGGGACACTTCAGGAATTAAATCTTATATACATATGATAAGCTCAAACAGCAATTTCAACTCTGGCTTAAGCCATGGAATGACTATAATTTAGATCTAAACAGCAAGATGTATAGCAATTAATTATTTTTAAATGAAAGTTTAGTAGGCCTTCTAAATCTCACAAAAAAACTTTTTTAAATATGTCTTCCAAAAGTGTTTCCCCTTTTAAAACAGTTTTATCCTGATGTTAAGAAATAATCTTCAAACTTTTCTGAGGAAAATTAGTTGAGGGGCGGAGCCAAGATGGCGGTTGGAAAGCAGGGACTAGTGTGAGCTGGCCCCTCCAAAAACCTATAAAGAATGGCTCTGAACCAATTCTAGAATGACAGAACCCAGAAAATAGCACAGGGAAGAATGGCTCCAGCCCAGGAAAGCCTGAATGGTCTCTAGGTGAGGTCTATCCTGCACGGAGATGGGAGCAGAGCAGAGCCCAGTGTGGGCAACGTGGACCAACCAGATCAGAAGCCAGGTGGAGCGTGCCCTAGCACCCTGAATCAGTGAGCTGCAGCAGTTACCAGACTTCTCAACCCGCAAAAACCAAAGACAACAGAGAAGGTTAATAGGAAAAGCTGCGGCAGTGGAAGGAGTTCATGGTTTGGATACTGCCTGGGGGGCAGTGGAGGTGGGGCAGCTACAGAACTACAGCTGCAGTTGCCTCTGGCCCCAGGCCCACCTGATGGGAGGAATTAAGTGGCGGATCAGAGCAGGGGTGCACAGCCTGCTGAAGATCTAAGCCCAGTCCAGGTTGGGGGTTCTTGGGGAAGGAGGAGTGCTGGTGTGGCAGACCTGGCACATCCTTGCAGGCTTGGAACATAGTTCTCTTAACTCTACAAGCAGTCATGCCCCGCTGAAAACTCAAGGATCAAGTTAGTAGGCTGGGAATATGGTCAGGCAGTGAAAACACACCCAGATTCAGTTTCAGACTATGGAATCTTTCTTTGGTGACAAAGAAGACCAAAACGCACAGTCAGAAGAAGCAACAAAGTCAAAGTGCCTACAATAAAAGCCTCCAAGATAAACGTGAACTGTTCTCAGGCCATGGAAGAGTTCAAAAAGGATTTGGAAAAGCAAGTTAGAGTAGTGGAAAAATTGGGAAGAGAACTGAGAAGGATGTGAGAAAACCATGAAAAACAAGTCAATGGCTTGCTAAAGGAGACCCCCAAAAAATACTGAAAAATATACTGAAGGAAACAACACCTTAAAAAATAGACTAACTCAAATGGCAAAAGAGCTCCAAAAAGCCAACGAGGAGAAGAATGCCTTGAAAGGCAGAATTACCCAAATGGAAAAGGAGGTCCAAAAGACCACTGAAGAAAATACTACCTTCAAAATCAGACTTGAGCAAGTGGAAGCCAGTGCCTTTATGAGAAATCAAGATATTATAAAACAGAACCAAAGGAATGAAAAAAATGGAAAACAGTGTCAAATATTTCATTAGAAAAACCACTGACCTGGAAATAGATCCAGGAGAGATAATTTAAAAATTATTGGACTACCTGAAAGCCATGATCAAAAAAAGAGCCTAGATATCATCTTTCAAGAAATTATCAAGGAGAACTGCCCTGATATTCTAGAGCCACAGGGCAAAATGGAAATTGACAGAATAAACCGATCACCTCCTCAAATAGATCCCAAAAAGAAATGTCCTAGGAATATTGTCACCAAATTCCTGAGCTCTGAGATCAAGGAGAAAATACTGTAAGCAGCCAGAAAAAAAACAATTTGAGTATTGTGGAAACATAATCAGAATAATCCCAGATCTAGCAGCTTCTACATTAAGAGATCGAAAGGTTTGGAATACAATATTCCAGAAGTCAATAGAGCTAGGATTAAAACCAAGAATCACGTACCCAGCAAAACTGAGTATTATGCTCCAAGGCAAAATATGGATTTTTAATATAATAGAGGACTTTCAAGCTTTCTCAGTGAAAATACCAGAGCTGAATAGAAAATTTGACTTTCAAACACAAGAATGAAGAGAAGCATGAAAAGGTAATCAAGAAAAAGAACAAGAAAAAGAAGTTGAAAGGGACTTACTAAAGTTGAACTGTTTTGTGTACATTCCTACACGGAATGATGATGTGTATGATTCATGAGACCTCAGTATTAGGGTAGCTGAAGGGAATATGTGTATATATACACACATGTATATATGTATATCTTTATGTATATATATGTATATGTGAGTGTGTATGTATATATATATGTGTGTATATATGTATATATACACATAAACACACACACAAACACACACACACACACACACACACACACACACACACACACACACACACATATATATATATATATATATATATATATATATAGAGAGAGAGAGAGAGAGAGAGAGAGAGAGAGAGAGAGAGAGAGGGCACAGCGTGAGTTGAAGATGAAGGGAAGATATCTAAAAGAAATAAAATCAAATTAAGGAATGAGAGAGGAATATATTGTGAGAGGGAGATAGGAAGAGATAGAATGGGGTAAATTATCTCTCATAAAAGTGGCATGGAAAAAGCAGTTCTGGAGGAAGAGAAGAGAAGGCAGGTAAGGGGGAATGAGTGAATCTTGCTCTCATCAAATTTGACCTGAGGAGGGAATACTATACATACTCATTTGGGTACCTTACCCCACAGGAAAAAAAGAGGACAATCATAAAAAAGGGGGGATGATAGAAGGGAGGGCAGATGGGGATGGAGGTAATCAAAAACAAACAGTTTGGAAAGGGAACATGGCCAAAGGAGAAAATTCAGTAAAGCGGGATAGGTTAGGAAGGAGCAAAATATAGTTAGTCTTTCACAACATGGGTATTGTGGAAGGGGTATACATAATGATACGCATGTCACTTATGTTGAATTGCTTGACTTCTTAGGGAGGGTGGGTGGGAAGGGAAGAGAGGAGAGTATTTGGAACTCAAAGTTTTAAAAGCAGATATTCAAAAGAAAAACAAAAAGTTTGTGCATGTAACTAGGAAATAAGATACACAGGCAATGGGGTGTAGAAATTTATCTTGCCCTACAAGAAAGTAAGGGAAAAGCGGATGGGAGGGGAGTGGGGTGACAGAAGGGAGGGCTGACTGGGGAACAGGGCAACCAGATTATATGCCATCTTGGAGTGGGGGGGAGGGTAGAAATGGGGAAAAATTTGTAAGAGAGAGAGAGAGAGAAAGAGAGAGAGAGAGAGAGACAGAGACAGAGACAGAGAGTGCTAGTGTGGCTGCTAGTGGCTGCTAATGGCCACCCCCACGGTGGTTAGAACTGAACAGACTGACTTAGATGTACTGTGAGTTTGTTTTGGAGAAGACTCTAGTAGGGGGTCAGAGAGGTTTTGGAATGGTGATGCTCCAGGCTGTCATATAGTGTTTTAGGTTCCTTGCTGTTATGATAAAGTGAGCTAACTGGCTTTGGAAGCTGAACATTTGGCTATGTGATATGATTCTCTCGTGTCTTATTAAATGCTATACTTCTTTTGCCTTCTATATGGGGAGTCTCTCATACTTTGTGACACAGAACTACATAGGTATATTCAAGGCTATTGTTGATATTGTGTTTATTGCCTTACTGATACATTATTTGGTGATGAGAATGGGATTGCAAGGTATAAAGATCTCTATTTAAAGGTAGAAGGGCTTTAGAGGAAGAAATGGGTTTCCCAGCATGGGAGGATGTAACTTATTGCTCCCTAGCAAGGGAATGCTCTAAAGGCACTGGTGTCTGTGAGGACTGGAAGCAGAAGCTGCATAGTGGAGGACCTAGAGATTTGGAACTATGCTTCAGGGAAGTTACAGTTGCGCCAGGAACAGAAGCACCAATACGGATCTCTAGATGATGCTGGATTTTAATCACAGCCTATCATATTGTATGTGAAAACAGGGACCTCAGTTCAGCCCAGGTTGAGTCTACCAGTAGTCTGGTCACTATGGTAACAAGTTCAGAGAATCTAGATAGGAAGATACAATGTCAGAACCTCAGGCACGAGATGATACATTTTATGATGCTACTTCTGAACCACAGAGAGCTACAGTATCACACCAGACTTCTCAAAGAGAAATGTGCCACGTACAATAAACAAGACAGGAAACACAAGATCATCATACTCAGTTGAGGGAGATTTTGGAAGATTTTACACAGCAAGAAATCATAGATATCCTGAGTACATTCACCCAGAGAACAGGAGAATTGTTAATGTCTTGGGTGGTGAGAATCAGTGATGAAGGCGCCACAGGAGTGTATGTAGATTCTGTGGATTGGATGAGATTCATAAGTATTAGTCAGAATACTTTTGTACAGCAAATTTCTAGGGATTACCACTTGCAATGAAGTAACCAACAACCAATCTGTTGACTTTGGCTGCAATGGGTTGTAATACAGAATACCCTGCTGATTCTATGTGGCCCACTGCAGATAGACCCTGGTTTTCAATTAGAAACTGTATGAGAAAGTTAGAAGAGGAGGTAATGAAGACTGTTATTATGTTAGGGAATGCTGAAGTTTATTATGAAACTCCCTTGGGAGTCTCTCATAGGAATTTGATAGTTAAGACTATCACTTATAAATGTGTGATTCCAACTCTGCTGAGTGCAGAAGTGGGGAACCTTCTTTCAGAGGTGTTGGATCAATTAAGTTAAATTAACTTAAGAGACTGGGGAAATAATAAATTGCCTCTGGAGAGAATAGTACGAAACCAACAGATTCAACATCAGAGTAGAATGACAAGGAGAGAAATGTTTACTGCTCTATTGAAAGCAGGAGTAGATTTCAGAAAAGTAGATGGTATTCCAACTAATGAGCTATACAAAATATACCAAAATAAGGTGCTTAATAGCAAATGGAATAGAGAAGCAAGAACTGCTCCTACGAATCCCACAGATCTTGAACGCTTGTATCCAAGTGAGATACACTTTCAAGGAGATTAAGTAATAGTCCAAGTCCCAGCTCAGATTAAAGAAACACACTGTTGGGATTATAGACCCCATATTAATCTAACTATATTTTGGAAGAATGCATCAAACACTACAACTAGGGCATTGAGAGACACTGGAGCAGAGGCCAGCTTGATTTATCGAGACCCTGACAAGTTTAAGCATGGAACTCCTATTATCCTCAGGGGACTAGGAGGGACTGAAATATCAGTCAAATAAGGGAAATTGATGATGAAAACTGGACAATTACCTAAGAAAGAACATACTGTACCCATTGTAACCATTCCTGAATGTATCATTGGAATAGATATATTGAAAGGTATGATTGAATTTGCCTGGGGGGAGATATTAATTTGCAGTAAGGAAGATAGGAATTAATGCAGTCTTGGTGGGAAAAGTAAAGATGGACCCAATCACTTTACCTGAACCTTCTAAAGTAATTACTTTGAAGCAGTATCATACTATAAAGGAATATGTTAAACAGGAGTGTTAGTCCCTAAAACCACTGGTTGGAATATGATAGTCAGACAGAACATGGAGAATGACAGCGGATTACAGACAATTGACTAAAGTGACTCCACCCTTGTATGCTGCTGTTCCAAATACTGTAACCTTAATAGAAAGGATCCAGAAATATGATGGGACTTGGTATGCAGTTGTTGATTTGGCCAATTCTTTCTTTACAATCCCAATAGACCCCAAACAATGGGACCAGTTTGCTTTCATGTGGCAGTGCTGACAATATACTTTTATTCATTGACACAAGGATATTTGCATAGCCCAACAATTTGTCATAGGACTTTGGCTGAACATTTGGATTAATTAAAGTTTCCTGGTATACAGATTACCCACTACATAGATGATATTAAGATGTAGGGAGAAAATGTAAAAGTGGAGAAGAGTTTGATACTTTTAACTGAGCATATGAAAAGCAAAGGATGGGAAATTAACCCTGCAAAGATTCAAGGACCAGCTGAAACTGTAAAATTTGGGGGTATTTAATGGAATAAAGGACTGAGAGAAATTCTCCCACAGGCTCAACAAAAGATTCAAGATTTTCCTATCCCTACCAATAAGAAGGATGCCCAAAAGTTCATAGGCCTGTTTGGATATTGGAGGCACCACATTCCACACCATGAAACCCATATATAAAGTTACCAGGAAAAATATTAATGGGATTGGGGACTTGAACTGAGTAAAGCTTTTGAAGAAGTTAAAGCTGCTATTCAACTGGCTCTGGATTTATGGTCTGTGCAAAGTGGACCGGTGGAATTACAAGTCACTGTACAAGATGACTATGTGTATTGGAGTTTATGGCAGAAACAATAAAGCTGAAATGTACCATTAGGATTTTGGTCAAGGAAGCTATCTTCATCTGGATTACAATACACAACTTTTGAAAAGTGCTTGTTAGCTGCATATTGGGCTTTGGTAGAGACTGAACAACTGACTTTTGTCCATGGATTGATATTAAGGCCTGGAATCCTGATTATGACTTGGGCAATGAGTACCCCAGCATCTCACAGAATTGGACATGCTCAAGCGGCTGGCATAATTAAGTGGAAATGGTATATTCAGAATAGATCGAGAACAGGCAAAAGTGGAGTTTCTGCTCTATGTGAATCTATAGCAAGCATTGACATTGATGGAAATGACAAACTCCCTCAACCAAGGCAACAGGTGGTACAATCCTTGGTAAAATGGAATGACAGATATGATGGACTGATTGAAGAACATAAAAAACATGCATGATTTACAGATGGGACAGCAAAATATCTGGGCCATAAAAGACATTGGAAAGCAGTAGCCTATAACCCATGTACTAAGAGAACTTTGGAAAGTACTGAGATGGGTGGAAGTATTCAATATGCTGAACTTATGGCAGTCCATCTAACTACTAAAACAGAAAGGAGGACAGTGTCATATACTCACTGATTCATGGGCAGTAGCTGAGGGGTTAGCTACATGGATGTGGAAATACCAAAACTGGGAAATTCATGGTAAACAAGTTTGGGGCAAAGAACTATAGGAAGATATATGGGACATGTCTTTGGTTACTAATTTGTCAACTTTTCATGTAGACACTCATGTACCCCTCACTAGTACTAGCACAGTACAGTACGAGCACTAGCAAGTACAAAGCACATGCTGTTCAGCTAGTGAAGACTGCTACTCAACATATTGCCTCTACTCTGACACTAACTGATGGTCTGCTACTAGCAAAACAGGTCCAGCAAATAGCTGGCCATTTAGGGGTCCAGGCCACACACTGGTGGGCACAAGATCAATGTAATAGTATCTCTTCCTGCTTGTTTTTGTTTTTAGTTATTTATTTCTTTAATATTTTTAGTTTTCGGCATTAATTTCCAGAAGACTTTGAATTACAAATTATCTCTCCATTTCTATGCCCTCCCCACTCCGAGATGCCATATATTCTGATTAGCCCATTCCCCAGTCAGCCCTCCCTTCTATCACCCCATTCCCCCTTGACCCTGTGCCTTTTCAAAAGTGTTTGCTTTTGATTACCTCCTCCCCCTGTCTGCCCTCCCCTCTATTGTCCCCCCCTTTTATCTCCTTCTCTCTTCATTCCTGTGGGGTAAAATATCTGACTGTGTGTGTCATTCCCTCCTCAGGTCAAATCCTATGAAAACAAGATTCACTCATTCACCCTCACCTACCCCCTCTTCCCTTCCAATGCATTGCTTTTTCTTCTCGCTTTTATGTGAGATAATTTGCCCCGTTCCATCTCTCACTGTCTCCCTCTCTCAATATATTCCTCTCTCATCCCTTAATTGGATTTTATTTCTTTAGATATCATCCCTTCATATTCAACCCACCCTATGCCCTTTGTGTGTGTAGACACACGCACACACACACACCCCTACAGATATATACACATATATATATACACACATACATATATACATATACACACATATATACATACATAAACACACACACACATATATATATATATATATACATGCATATGTATGTATGTATGTATGTATATGTATATTCCCTTCAGCTACTCTAATACTGAGGTCTCATGAATTACATACATCATCTTTTCATGTAGGAATGTAAACAAAACAGTTCCACTTTAGTAAGCCCCCTATAATTTCTCTTCCTTGTTTACTTTTTCATACTTCTCTTGATTCTTGTGTTTGAAAGCCAAATTTTCTATTCAGCTCTGCTCTTTTCCCTGAGAAAGCTTGAAAGGCCTCTATTTTACTGAAAATCCATATATTACCTTGGAGCATGATATTCAGTTTTGCTGGGTAGGTGATTCTTGGTTTAAATCCTAGCTCCATTGACCTCTGGAATATCATATTACACGCCCTTTGATCCCTCAATGTAGAAGTTGATAGATCTTGTATTATTCTGATTGTGTTTCCACCAAAGTCGTATTGTTTCTTTCTGGCTGCTTGCAGTATTTTCTCCTTGATCGGGGAGCTCTGGAACTTGGAGACAATATTCCTAGTAGTTTTCTTTTTGGGATCTTTTTCAGGAGGTGATCGGTGGATTCTTTCAATTTCTATTTTGCCCTGTGGCTCTAGAATATCAGGGCAGCTCTCTTTGATAAATTCTTGAAAGATAATATCTAGGCTCTTTTTTTGACCATGGCTTTCAGGTAGTCCAATAATTTTTTAATTATCTCTCCTGGATCTATTTTCCAGGTCAGTGGTTTTTCCAAGGAGATATTTCACATTGTCTTCCACTTTTTCATTCCTTTGGTTCTGCTTTATAATATTTTGATTTCTCATAAAGTCATTAGCTTCCACTTGCTCCAATCTAATTTCAGGTAGTATTTTCTTCAGTGGTGTTTTGGAATTCCTTTTCCATTTGGCTAATTCTGTCTTTCAAGGCATTCTTCTCCTCATTGGCTTTTTGAAGCTCTTTTGCCATTTGACTTAGTCCATTTTTAAGGTGTTATTTTCCTCAGTAATTTTTTGGGTCTCCTTTAGCAAGTCATTGACTTGTTTTTCATGATTTTCCCTCATCACTCTCATTTCTCTTTCCAATTTTTCCTCTACTTCTCCAACTTGCTTTTCCAAATCCTTTTTGAGCTCTTTCATGGCCTGAAACCAGTTCATGTTTTTCTTGGAGGCTTTTGAGGTAGACTCTTTGACTTTGTTGACTTCTTCTGGCTGTTATGTTTTGGTCTTTTTTGTCACCAAAGAAAGATTCCAAAGTCTGAGTCTGAATCTGAGTCCATTTTCATTGCCTGGTCATGTTCCCAGCCAACTGGTTGACCCTTGAGCTGTTTGTCAGGGTATGATTGCTTTTAGAGTAGAGTGTACTTTGTCCCAAGCTTGAGGGGTTGCACTGTTGTTTTCAGAGCTATTTCTACACAGCAAGCTCTGCCATATCAGAGCTCCTACTCCCCCAAAACCTGCCAACACAGACAGAGACTCAGATCTAAGCAGGCTCTGATCTGCCATTTAAGTCTTCCCACCAGGTTGGCCTGTGGCTGAAAGCAACTGCACCTGTAGCTTTGTAAGTAGCCTCTGAGATGCACCACCTCTGCCACCCCCGGGGCAGTGGCCTACAATGAACTCCTTTCACTCTGTCCCCACAGTTTTTCCCCCACTAATGTTCCCTGTTGGTTTTGGTGTTTGTGGGTTGAGAAGTCTGGCAACTGCCACAGCTCACTGATTCAGGGTGCCAAGACCTATGCCACCGAGCTTCTGGTCTGGTTGGTCCAGTCAGCCCATGGGCTCTGCTCAGTTCTGCTCCCAGCATGGTGTGATAGAGTTTACCCAGCGACCATCTAAGTTGTCCTGGGCTGCCCTGCTTCCCTCTGCTATTTCATGGGTTCCGCAGTTCTAGAATTTGTTCAGAGCTGTTTTATATGTGTTTAGAGGGTCCTGGGGGAGAGCTTTAGGCAAGTCCCTGCTTTCCAGCCACCATCTTGGCTTCATCCCCTCTTATTCCTTGTTAAAGTAAGTAACAGAAGAATGTCATATATGTCAATGGGAAAAGGAACAAATTGTTCCTCAGATAGTAACTGGAGAAATAGCACAGGGAAAAGTTCCAGCCCAGATTTGGCAGATAATTATATTGAACCACAACCGCAAGATAAAGGATGCAAATTTATATGTACTTGTGTTGACACCTATTCAGGCATACTAGTGGCTTGTCCTTATAAGAAGGTAACCCAGAAAAGCACCCGTAAAACTCTAGATTTTATAAGTCTATATTACAGAACTCCAATGCAGATTCATCATGACAATGCTGTCATGGGTCACATTTCAAAGGTAATGAGATAAAGTGATATTGTGTATTGAACAATATAGAGTGGATATATCATATTCAACATTATCCACAAGCATCTGGGTTGATAAGAAAGAATGAATGGATTGTTGAAAGAACAATTAAGAAAGTTAAGTTCGAATTGAAAATGGGCCTATGCATGGCAAAGCCAGTTTTAGGATAAGAAGACTTGGCAAAGAAAACCTACCTTTGTAGCTGATTACCCACATGGCAGATGACAGAAATGTTTCAGCCTGTTTATCTGTATGCGAGAGAACATAAATGTTTCAATTTGGTTAGCCTTGAGTAAAAATAGTGTCTCACTCCTAGGAACAAGGAGATAAAAGACTTAAGAATGCTTTATTGTACTCTTCTTTGAAGTCTGGATGACTCAGCAATTAACCGGTATAAAATGCTGTCAGTAACTCCATTAAAATCCATCTATAGCATGACTATATGACTTGCCTCACCCCATGTCTTTGTCTTTTTGTGTCCATTACTTCATTGTATATTCGTGCCACTGCTGGCACAGTTGGCACTCGGAACAGGGACCTGAAGTCCGGATGGAGTATCGTCTTACCAATACAGGCTCCGGAGCCAATTCACAAGGGGTAAGAGGATTAATTATCACTAGGCTTACTGGGGGATTGTAGAAATTTTAGAGAGTTAGAAAAGTAGATTTAAAAAATTTTACTATGGGGCAGATACAGTTTAAGAATAAGGATCTGTACCTGCAAGTATTAAGAAAAATTGTAACAGAAAGAGGTTTTTGTATAACAGAAGAGATAAAACAAGAAGGTACAATTGATTTAGAAAGATGGGAGATTATTGAAAAACAAATGAGTAAAAGATTAAGGGAAGATGAACCAGAATACTTCCCAACGTCAGCCTTTTCCATATGGGACATTTTAAAAATATGTCTTACTCCAGAAGGAAACATTCCTATGGTACAAATATCAGTTAAGCATGATGTTGGGGTTGGGGTGAGATCTTGTGAGCCTCATCTCAGGGATGGATGACAATAACCCACTAGGGGATAGACTAGCTAATTGGGAGTTACTAAAGTAGAAAGGGAAAAGAAAAATGCCGGATTTCTAGAAATCCTTCTTGTGCGTCCTGTCATTTTCTGTCTGTATCTGTTTTGTGTTATGTGTCTCTGTGTGAAGAGAGTATGTTATCTGACTGTTTGTTGTCGAAGTTGTTGAAATAAGAAAATGCTCTTTCTTTCTCCCTTCATTCCAATTCTGGCCAAATTTGGAAAATGAAGAGAGATAAGAAAGAAAATGGGGATCTTTTCCCCTTAGAGTTAAGTGAAATGCGTTACTCCTAAATTTGATGTTTAAGATAAAGTCAGAATTTATTATGCTATTTGGCACTAAGGCAATTTCAAAAAATGCATAGATCTGAAAAAGAGATACTTAGAGTTTCCCAGCGTGGGGGAGAAGGGACAAGGCGCCACTGGATCTTTTCCAGAGTCCCACTCACCTTGGCTGGAAGATTCAAGGTTCTCACTTTCAAAAAAGTTTTTAAGGAGTGAACACAGAAGTAAAATTTACTCAAGTTAAAATTAGAACCATTAAGGTCTTTTCACCTGTCTTGGACTGAGCCAGAGATGAAATAAAAGTTAGAGCAGCTAAAAATTCGTTAGCAGATTCTGTTTACCATAGATAATCTGGTGAAGCATATGAAACCTTTTTCAAAATAATAATACACTTATGAATGTGAAGAAAATTCAGTTCAAATGACAAAAGATATATATTTTTTCTATATCCCCCTCCAATATCTCTGTAGACTCCTTGGGGGGGTTGAGAATTCCAGCTCAATGTCAGAAGCATATACAAAGATGTTTCATTTCTTGTGTGGTTAATAAGAATCACCATGAGAGTAATATAAATAAAAAACTGGAAAAAGGACTTTAAAGAATCTAGAATGTGCATTCCCAAGTTTTAGAATTAAGAACTTTAGTAATGGTCCTATAAATGGAATTGGAAAATACGTAATAACATAAAGGCATTAAATAAATTAATAGAATTAATAAGTAGTTTTTTATATACAACTACAGAGATCCTTATGTGCAATTTAGTGACCCTCATTCCTATCTGAGTTTGAAAAAAGTGGCTTAAAGCCTCCAAAACAGAGAAATAAAAGCAGAGAATGAGAGCCAATCTGAACATATTTTACCCAAAAGACTGTTACTTACTATATTCCCGAGAAACAAAAATGCTTCTTAGAATAACTGTGGTCTTCCTAAAGTTTGCTACTTGGAAAGTTTAAAAAGTGATTCAGCTGTGTATATACAATAGAGAGTTGGCTCGTTTTCAAAATAATTGCCCCATTTACTAGCTGCTTTTTCTTATTTAGGTCCTTTATTTTGATGTTTTAATTTTTCACCTAAAGTCTCAATATAAATTAAATTATAATAACATTGAAACTGCAAAAATTAAAATACATGTTGCAACAAAAGCTCTACTCCCTGTTCTCTACTTTGCTACTTTGTTGCCTTCTCTTGCCCCACTGACAACAGCCCTGGACCCCTGCGCATTCCAATGCCCACACTTCTAGGCAAGGAGAGGAAACTCTCTTCTCAAGCCCCCAAGCCCTTGCTCCCGTACCACCGGAAACTAGAATTTTTGCTCCAAGTTTCCCAAAGCCCAGCAACCCCTATTAGGAAGTAACGGTTTCTCAGGGACCCTCTGCAATGACTCCTCAGACCTTTAATTCATGTGCTGGACTCTACAGCTTCCCAGAACTCGCTGGTCCTTAGTTCCCCTCTCCTTTCCCAAACCCCTGGCTCAACCACCCCCAGTCCACAGCCCAACTCTGTAACTGTGGGGAGAGAAGAAAGGCCTCTATGCCTGGTAATAATTTGGGAATGCAATTAATGTCATCTGAAAAATTTTCTGTTTGTATTATTATTGTACTTCTAAATTGTAGTAAAATTCTCCTATATTGTAAAGCTTGAGTGAACGTTGTGAGCTAAAAATAGTGTTAGACAAAGAAATATTTAATCTGAATTTTGTTGAAACTAAAAAATGAAAACAATTGTGTAAAAATGGTGAAGTTACTTTCTCAGCCTTGCTAACCCTGTCTTACATTTCATAATTGCCATTTAAAAAAAACAGATATTCCTACCTTTACCTGTAGTTAATAGAAGGTCACAGCTAAAACAATTTGGCCAGCACTTATGAAACTTGTTAGATTGTTAACTAGGTTTTTTGGGATTACTATTTTAATGTTAAAAACCAATAAATAAAGTTCCAGAGAGATAGAAGGAATTATGTCCTCCCACCTTTCGGGCTAGATTCATTGGGAGGTTCTATTAAATCTAATATGGATGTTAGCTATGGTAAAGATATTGGTTATTGTGAATCATTATTATTATTAATGTTCAATTATTTGTCGAACTCCTCTGCCTGGAGGGGAAACTGACCATATCTTGTTAGCAATGATTCAAATTCCTTAGGCTTCCTTTTTACCTGGGCCAAAAGAAGTAGTTAGAATATTAGCCCAGCACATTTTAAACCAACCTAATTATAATAGGTGACTCCAAACTGTTTGTAAAACTTTCCCAAGAAAAACATGAATGGAACTTAGAAATGTTCATAATGTTCATAATTAAAAAATGGGCGCATGTTGTTATTTGGCATTGAGAAATTCATTAACTGTATAGCCCCAAGAAAATTCTATTGTGGTAATATTGGATAACTATTGACACTTACTGACTATGACATAACTATTGAGATTTACTGGTTGTGGCATAATTATTGTGATTTACTAAATGAGACCATCACTATTATCATTAATGTAAATACTAGTAATATATGTGTGTAAAATTTGAGACTCTGTGTAATCAGAAAAGCAATTTCTTTTATAATCTAAATGTGGTTAGGCTAAGAATTGTACTGAGTTAGAAAACTATTAAATCATTCTAATTGTGTTATAATTTATTATAATATTTTGTAGTGTTGTAATTTAAGAAATCATGAATTACCAAATTTTGTCTTTAATTGTTTTGCTGTCATTTAGGAAATTTGTGAGATTTTAAATTAAGCTTAAGTCTAGTATTTACAAAATTATGTTTAGTTTTCTCTCTTTTTTCTCTTCAATTATGTCGAAAAGGTTTTGGGATCAAATTGAATAATTGTTTAGTACTTAGAAATTAATAATTATATCAGCATAAATTGTAAGCTGTTTCTGAGAAAGGGAAATACGTTTGTGAGGAAAAGCTTTGTAAAATCCTTTGCATGGTTTTTAGAAAGCCTCAACCTCAAATAAGTGTGCTCAGAGAAAAGGCAAAAGATAGCAGACAGGCCCAAGGTTTTTCTATTAACCCCTTCCTGGAGACCATGTGACTACTCCTTATTTTGTAAAATTGCCAAGGCCCCTGTAAACCATGTCTTTGGGCTAGTTCATCAGCCCCCGGAAAAGAAGTTATTTGATTTATGTAGGTCCTTAGCAACGAACTTGGCTTGCTGAGAAACTGCAAGTTTATGTACAATAGATAGAAAAGATTCTAACAATTGACTTTTACACCAGGACAAGTTTAAATTTGAGAGGGAAAGCTATTAAATGAAATCCCTTATGCATGTGAGTCCTGATAAATCTTTATTGCTTATTGCAGCTCTGTATCTGACTCTAAGCTGTGATTGGTGAAACTTACTGTTTCTTTCTTTTTTTTTTTTTTTAAATGCAATTTATTTATTTAACAACTTTGGTTTTCAGCATTGATTTTCACAACAGTTTGAATTACAAATTTTCTCCCCATTTCTGCCCTCCCCCCCCACTCCAAGATGGCGTATATTCTGGTTGCCCTGTTCCCCAGTCAGCCCTCCCCTCTATCACCCCCCTCCCCTCTCATCCCCTTTTCCCTTCCTTTCTTGTAGGGCAAGATAAATTTCTACGCCCCATTGCCTGTGTATCTTATTTTTTAGTTGCATACAAAAAGTTTTTTTGTTTTTGAACATCTGATTTTAAAACTTTGAGTTCCAAATTCCCTTCCCTCTTCCCTTCCCACCCACCCTCCCTAAGAAGTTGAGCAATTCAACCTAGGCCACACATGTATTATTATGTATAACCCTTCCACAATATTCATGTTGTGAAAGGCTAACTACATTTTGCTCCTTCCCAACCCATCCCGCTTTATTGAATTTTCTCCCTTGACCCTGTCCCCTTTCCAAAGTGTTTGTTTTGATTACCTCCACCCCCATCTGCCCTCCACTCCATCATCCCCCTGCCTTTTATTTTTTTTTTATCTTCCTCCCTCTTCTTTCCTGTGGGGTAAGATACCCAACTGAGTATGTATGGTATTCCCCCTCAGGCCAAATCTGATGAGAGCAAGGTTCACTCATTCCCCCCTCACCTGCCCACTCCCCTCCTCTCCTAGAACTGCTTCCTCTTGCCACCTTTATGGGAGATAATCCACCCCATTCTATCTCTCCCTATCTCCCTCTCTCAGTAAGTTACTCTCTCATCCCTTAATTTCATTTTATTTCTTTTAGCTATCTTCCCTTCATCCTCAACTCACCCTGTGTCTGCTCTCTTTCTTTTACATATATATATATATATATATATATATATATATATATATATATATATACACATACATACACATACATACATATACACATAGATACATGCATACATACACATTCACTTATATATATACATAAACATATATATATGCATATATATATATGCATATTCCCTTCAACTACCCTAATACTGAGGTCTCATGAATCATACTCATCATCTTTCCATGTAGGAATGTAAACAAAACAGTTCAACTTTAGTAAGTCCCTTGCAATTTCCGTTTCTTGATTACCTTTTCATGCTTCTCTTGATTCTTGTGTTTGAAAGTCAAATTTTCTATTCAGTTCTGGTCTTTTCACTGAGAAAGCTTGAAAGTCCTCCATTTTATTGAAAATCCATATTTTGCCTTGGAGTATGATACTCAGTTTTGCTGGGTAGGTGATTCTAGGTTTTAATCCTAGCTCCATTGACCTCCGGAATATCGCATTCCAAGCCCTTCGATCTCTTAATGTAGAAGCTGCCAGATCTTGGGTTATTCTGATTCGGTTTCCACAATACTCAAATTGTTTCTTTCTGGCTGCTTGCAGTATTTTCTCCTTGATCTGGGAGCTCTGGAATTTGGTGACAATATTCCTAGGAGATTTCTTTTTGGGATCTATTTGAGGAGGTGATCGATGGATTCTTCAATTTCTATTTTGCCCTGTGGCTCTAGAATATCAGGGCAGTTCTCCTTGATAATTTCTTGAAAGATGGTATCTAGGCTCTTTTTTTGATCATGGCTTTCAGGTAGTCCAATAATTTTTAAATTATATCTCCTGGATCTATTTTCCAGGTCAGTGGTTTTTCCAAGGAGATATTTCACATTGTCTTCCATTTTTTCATTCCTTTGGTTCTGTTTCATAATATCCTGATTTCTCCTAAAGTCACTAGCTTCCACTTGCTCCAATCTAATTTTTAAAGTAGTATTTTCTTCAGTGGTCTTTTGGACCTCCTTTTCCATTTGGCTAATTCTGCCTTTCAAGGCATTCTTCTCCTCATTGGCTTTTTGGAGCTCTTTTGCCATTTGAGTTAGTCTGTTTTTTAAGGTGTTGTTTTCTTCAGTGTATTTTTCAGTATTTTCTTGGGTCTCCTTTAGCAAGTCATTGACTTGTTTTTCATGGTTTTTTCGCATCCTTCTCATTTCTCTTCCCAATTTTTCCTCTACTTCTCTAACTTGCTTTTCCAACTCCTTTTTGAGCTCTTCCATGGCCTGGGACCAGTTCCTGTTTTTCTTGGAGGTTTCTGTTGTAGGCTCTTTGACTTTAGTAATTTCTTCTGTCTGTATGTTTTGGTCTTCTTTGTCAGCAAAGAAAGAATGCAAAGTCTGAGACTGAATCTGGGTGCGTTTTCGCTGCCTGGCCATATTCCCAGCCAACTAACTTGACCCTTGAGTTTTTCAGTGGGGTATGACTGCTTGTAGATTACAGAGTTCTGTGTTCCACGTTTGGGGGGGAGGTGCCAGCTCTGCCGCACCAGCACTGCTCCTTCCCCATGGACCCCCAACCCGAACTGGGCTTAGATCTTCGGCAGGCTGTGCACCCCTGCTCTGATCCGCCACTTAATTCCTCCCACCAGGTGGGCCTGGAGCTGGAAGTAACAACAGCTGTAGCTGCCCCACCTCCGCTGCCCCCGGGGCTGGAAGCCGAACCGCGAACTCCTTCCACTCCCGCAGCTTTTCCCACTAACCTTCTCTGCAGTCTTTGGTGTTTGTGGGTTGAGAAGTCTTGTAACTGCTGCAGCTCACTGAATCAGGGCGCTAGGGCCCCCTCTGCCCGGCTTCTGGTCTTCATGGTCCACGCCGCTCAGGCTGGGCTCTGCTCCACTCCGTTCTCAACTCCCAGCTCCCAGCTCCCAGCTCCGTGTGGGATAGACCTCACCCAGAGACCACCCAGGCTGTCCTGGGCTGGGGCCCTGCTTCCCTCTGCTGTTTTGTGGGTTCTGCCGTTCTAGAATTGGTTCAGAGCCATTTTTTATAAGTTTTTGGAGGGTCTCCGTACGGAGCTCAGACTATTCCCTGCTTACCAGCTGCCATCTTGGCTCCGCCCCCTTCCCATATTTACTTAAATGAGTGATGGTTAAGGGGAAGAATTCATATGTATCAACAGTGGTGAAGTGTCTGCAAAAGAGAAAAGGAGGGATTGATTGGAATGTTGAAGTAGTGAAATGCCTCTTTTCCTGATATTGATCCAGAAGCAGTAGCAAAAACAATTATCAATATTTTCAAAAAATTTAACCCACTTAATAATGTATTTTTGACTATTTTCCATACACTACCTTATATTCTTTGTTCAGTCATACTGGTTTTTTGTCTGCCTTGCATCCTTAGGATAATGAACGCTATGTTTAAGCCACTTAAAACAACAGAATAAAAAGGGGGGATGTGGGGAGCCAGCTATATCCAGATTAGGTCTCTTAGACCTCTGCAAGGCAGGGTCAATTGAAAATGGACCTATGCATGGCAAAGCCAGTTTTAGGATAAGAAGACTTGGCAAAGAAAACCTTCCTTTGTAGCTGATTACCCACATGGCAGATGACAGAAATGTTTCAGCCTGCTTATCTGTATGGGAGAGAATATAAATGTTTCAATTTGGTTAGCCTTGAGTAAAAATAGTGTCTCACTCCTAGGAACAAAGAGATAAAAAACTTAATGAATGCTTGATTGTACTTGTCTTTGAAGTCTGGATGAAGTCAGCAATTAACCTGTATAAAATACTGTCAGTAACTCCTTAAAATCAGTCTATACCATGACTATACGACTCGCCTAGCTCCATGTTTTTGTCTTTCTGTGTCCATTACTTCATCGTATATTCATGCCACTGCTGGAACAAATAATTCGTGTCAACATTGGTAGGAAAATTTGTTCACTGCTTTACATAATTTGAACAACAGACCATTAGGAGGAAGTACACCTCTAGCCAGAATGATGATGCTAAATCTGCAAATTAGAAAACAGTGAACACATAAGATCCAAAGTAGTATTGAGTATTGGACTGCAAGGGAAGATGTCCCACCACCGTGTCCAGAAATACCTGGTTCGACAGTATATGATTTACATTGTTTAGAGAACTTTTGGTTGAATAGAAAAAAAGATAAGAAAAATCTCTCCTGGAACATGAATGAGAATCCCTAAGAATCATTTTGGATGAATATTACATAAACCAGGATTAGCAGCTCAGGGAATACATATATTGGCTGGAGTGATAAAGTCTAGTTATCAAGGAGAAATTATTGTGACACTACAGAGTTCAGGTGAAGAACCTACGCAGGTGTGTAAAAATGATAGAAGAGTTAAATTGATTATTATTCCTTGTGAAACAATACCCCTTGTGAAAACTGACCCTTCTTCCAAAATAACTACCAGAGGACAGGAAAGATTTGGTTCTACTGACAATAAAATTGGGAGCTAAAGTCTAGGTAAAACAGAAGTCAGTTGATGTTCCAAAGGCTGTAGAAATTATAGCACGGGAAAGACAATACTGTAACAGTGGTTTATCCAGGAGAAAATAATCATGAAATTGTACCCTTGATTCAAGTATTCTATTGTGAATGAGGCTATGATAGTCTCTTTCTTTCTTTTAGGCTTTTGTCTGCTAAATTTGTTTGTGAGATTTGTTTCCTGCAGGCTTAGTACCGTCCACCTGCAGATACCTGATTGCTTAAGCCAGATGTCACCCTCTGATGTGTTCAGATGTCATCTCTGGACCTATCCACGATGGGGATGTGTCCTCCCTGGACTTGGCATCAATCAAGTTCCACATGCCAGCTGGCTAAAGATGTGACCTCTCGAATAGGACTCTATCTTTTGGGGCGGGACAGCTCTACTTCCAATTTCAGCAGGAAGAAGCTTTGGAGGAGGTGACATTCACCCCTTACCCCAAGATTTTGAGCCCCATTCATTCAAGGGGTGAATGATGACATTGTTTTATATGCTTAACTTGTGTTATAGCTGTTACATTGTTGTGTGAAGTTTTGTTGACAGTAGTTATCCCAGATTCCCGCTGCCCTGTGCAATAGATAAGAAAGATCTTTGGGTCAAATGTAGTTGCAATCTGAATTTGAAGATCTTTCCCATCCATTAATAGGCCATGTGACCTGCATCACTGGAAGCCTAACTCACATGTGGTGGGTGGTGGGAGGTGGGAGGAGCCTCCTGACAGGAAAAGGACCTTATGTCACAGGAAATGGAGACAGAGAGAGAGAGAGACAGAGAAGGAGAGAGAGAGAGAAAAAGAGAAAGAGAGAAATAAAGAGCGAGAAAGAGAAAGATAGGGCGAAGGAGAAAGACAGAGAAAAGAGAGAAAAACATAGAGAAAGAGACTTAGACTGAGACAGCGATACAGACTGAAAGAGAGACAGAGAGGGAGACAGAGAGACAGGGACATAGAAACAAAATCAGAGAGAGAGAGAGAGGGAGAGAGAGAGAGAGAGAGAGAGAGAGAGAGAGAGAGAGAGAGAGAGAGAGAGAGAGAGAGAGAGAGAAAGAGAAAGAGAAAGATAGAGAGAGTGATGGAGAAAGACAAAGACAGAGAAAAACACAGCGAAAGAGACAGAGACTGAGACAGCGACATAGAGTGGAAGAGAGACAGAGAGGGAGACAGAGAGGCAGGGACATAGAAACAAAGACAGACAGAGAGAGAGAGAGAGAGAGAGAGAGAGAGAGAGAGAGAGAGAGACAGAGAGAGAGAGAGAGAGAGAGAGACAGTTATGGCTGTTAATGGCTGCCCTTATGATGGTTAAAACTTAGCAGGCTGACTTAGCTGTACTGTGAATTTGTTTTGAAAAAGACTCTAGTAGAGCATCAAAGAACTTTTGGGATGGTAAGGCTCCAGGCTGTGATATGGTGTTTTAAGTTCCATGCTGTTATGGTAAGTGGTCCAACTGGCTGTGGGAATTGAAAATTTGGTTATGGGATATGATTCTCTGGTGTCTGAATAAATATTACACTTCTTTTACCATCTATATGGAGAGTCTTTCATACTTTGTGATACAGAACTACATAGGCATATTCACAATTATAGTTGATGTTGTGTTTATTGCCTTACTGATACAGGAGGGTATTAAGCCTGTAGGAAACAAATCTTAAAAACAAATTTGACAAACAAAAAGCCAAAAAGAAACAAGAAGGCAATTACCAGAAGCAGAATAGATGTAGGGTCAGCCATGCTTCCGGAGTTCATGAACCAATTATCATAGCCTGAATTATGGTTGAATATATGAGTTAAGGGTACAATTTGGTGTAACCAGAATGGCCTTTGTTTTCTTTGAGTGACTCAATTTATCTCAGTGAGCTTTACTAGGTGCTAAGCCCCAGGCCCAAAACCCACTAGGTGTTAGTAATCCATGTGGATGTGAACCTCCCAGGGTCCTAAGGGGAAGGGCCAACTCAAGAACCAATCACCAGAGCCTGAGCTCTGGTGATTCAGATGATGTTTGATGTCTGAAGCCCTATAAGAAGGGAGGACAGAGCCATTTGTGTGGGGCTCTGGAGATGGTGTTGATGAGGAGACTTTGGGCAGCTGTAGTTAAGGATACCTCCAGCTTGTAAACCCGAATGTTGAAACTTTGTTGAACTCCGGTAAGTATCTCTTGGGACTTGAATCAGACAAAGTCTGTTGATGTCTGTAATTTGTTTGCATTTTGTTTTGAAGTTCAGGGTGCTGGGTTTTTTCCCCCTGAACTAACTGAATGATATTTGAATTAAAAGTAAGCTTGTCAACGCCTTCACCTTGCTTTCCTTAATTAAGCAGATCGAAAGAACCTGTGCTGTTGGCAGCTTTCTGGGTGCTGGCTGTGGGTGAATCTTATACCCCCACAGTAGCTGCTAGCCAGGTTGTTGAAACATTTGGTAAGCATCTTCTCCCGAATAAACAACACTGGGCTACATAGAATCAGTGCGATACTCCCTGTCACATCCTCCTGTTGATAAAGCTAACAGAGTAATCATGTTGTTGCCTCCTTGCATGTGGTAATCCCTAAAAGCTTGCTGTACAAAAGGATTCTGATTAACACCTATGAATTTCGAGCAATCCATGCTATCTACCCATACTCCTCTGGCCTCTTCATCACTGATCCTCACCATATAAGACATTAATCATCCTCCCACCTTTGGGATGAACCAACTCAAACTATCTGTGACCTCCTGCTGAGTGAAATGCTCAAGTGTCTCTCAAAACACTGTCTTGCCCCCTTGGTTCTCCTGCTTTTTTCTTAGTACTGGATGTGCTTCTGCCTGAGCCTCATCTAACATGGTTTCATTTTCTGCCCAGGCACTCTGCCGCAGTCTTCATGGGGCAAATAAGATCAGTATGTGCTAGAGTTGCATGCACTTTCTTTTTGGCCTTTTGCTTTTTCTTAGCTGAAGGAACAGCAGCATGCTCTTCTAAAACAGAGCCCAGACACTGTGGCATAGAAAGATTCTCATGAAAACCAGCTAACTCCTCCACAGTAACTTGTTTTCCTGCCACCCAAGTGCCCCCATCTTGCTCTTCTGAAGAAGAGCCCAAACACTGTGGCACAGAAAGATTCTCATGCAAGTTAGCCAATTCCCAAACCATCTGAGTTTTCTCCTGTGACAGCTTGTCCCTGCTTTTACATATAGTGTGGTAACAAAAGAGGCACTTCGCCTTGGCAGGGAGAAGTAAAATTTTGAAGGCTGCTACTATTGTGGTATGTGCATGTGTATCTGTGTGTGTGTGTGTGTGTGTGTGTGTGTGTGTGTGTGTGTGTGTGTTGGATTTTCCTTGGTCATATTTAAGAATTTCTTTTTTGTATAATGAGGACTAGAATTATCAAAAATAATGTGCCAAAAGGAATTCCCTCAGAAAGATTCCCTGAAACATGGGGAAAGACAAAAATCCCAAGTGAACCAGGTATGACCACAAAAACCAATACCCCACCCACCCCACCCCCACCTAAACAAACAATTAAGTTTTAAGATATCTGGTTCAAAACAAGGAAAAGAGAAGTAACAGGCTTCTTCAGTACAGGCAGTTTTAGTCCAAATCATTGTTACTTTTTTTACTGGCTATTTCAAAGGCCCTCTCACAGGCAATCTTAAAACCTCAAGATACATGTGAATATTTTTATGTAGGAGGAAGGGCCATACTGCCAGAGATAGGAGAAAGAAAACATGGGACTCCTCCCCAAAGAAGAGTAGTGGTGGAGGTTCTCAGAGGAATAATAATGCACAAAACTGTGGGAGAGAGTCTACAGCTTTCAGAGAAGACCATTTGTTTACCCAGCCCCAATTATTCCAGTCCATTCTTCTCCCCATGTTACCATTAAGGTGAGGGACACATTCTATGATGATCGTTTGATAGATATTGGAGTCTCTAAATCAGTAATAATAAGAAACTCCAATTCCAACTGTGCTTCTGGTGAGTCTTTAAATTTGGGGGATTCAGGGAAGCACCAGCATATCTCTAAATTCTCCCCTCACGTAGGGATTTCTATGGGTTCTCTTTCTATGAAACATTTCTTTCTCCTTGTTTAAATTCCCTATAAACTTACTGCAATAAGTGAAATAAAATAATGATGAGACTAGAAATGAAGGAAGCGAGCAATAAAAGAAATAGAAAAGTAGCAAAGAAGGAAAAAAAAGTAAAGAAGGCTCCTGTGGAAGGAATGGAGAGAAGGAAGGAAAAAAAAGACAAAAAAGAAGGAAGAATAAAAAAGGAAAGAAGGAAATAAGTAAAGAAGAAGGAAGAAAAAGATGAAAGAAGAAAGGGGAAAATGAAGCAAAAAAGAAAATAAGAATGATGGTTGTTGTCTTTCATTTTCAAAGAGGACCAGAATGACATTACTAAGTTGGAGTCATGGTACAGTGTGTCCAACTGTGGCTGATTAGACCAATAAGAGTTTGTAAGGCTCTACCTACCATAAGTCAGACAGAATGGCATATTTGATGTGGGCAAATCATGGTGAATGGTCCTGGGTCAGCATCTCCCATGTCTCACAATTGATTCCAAAGTTCACCAGACAGACTTTCAGAGTGTCTTTTTATCACTTCTTCTGATTCCCACTTGCCCTCTGTGAGTTGTCCATAAAACAGTATTTTAGGTAAACATGTTTGCTATTTAAACAACATAGCCGGCTCATCAGAATTCACCCTCTGAAATAGTTTTGAATATTTGTGAATTCAGTTCATGAAAGGAACTCATCTGTTATGTTATACTGCCAGGTAATTTTCAGAATCTTCCTAAGAGAATTCACATGGAAACAATTCAGTTTCCTGGCATGGCACTGGTATGCAGTTCAGGTTTCACATGAATACAACAATGAGGTCGGCACAAGACCTCTGTAGACCTTCAGTTTGGTACCCAATCATTCTAATAACTTTTCTTTCTCACACTTTCCTCCAGAGCCTCTCAAATACTAAACTAGCTCTGGCAATGTGATGTCAATCTCATTATCTGTGTATATCCCTGAAAAGTATACTGCTAAGGTAAGTGAACTTATCCATGACATTCAAAATTTCTCCATTTGCTGGTTAGTCATTGTACATATGGATGATGCAGTGCTGCCTGGCAGAGAACCCATGGGCTCCTGTGCTGATTGTTAGGCCAAAATTAGCACAAGCATCAGATAATTGATCCATACTTTTAGGGTTAGAGTTGGGTTAAGGTTAGGGTATTTCAGTAGTGGAGGATGCAGTGAATTTACAGTTACATGTTAACAAAATTCACAGACCAACTCCCCCTCCACTTTCACCTTGGTTTGTAATCTTTTCAAGTTAAATAACTTGTTGTGAGTGTGGGAGGTGACCTTGAAAACACCTTCTTCCTTGTTGAAGATGTCTGACAACATGACTGAAAATATGCTAAAATGCATGGGAACGAACACACAGCCTTGTTTCACTCCAGTGGTGACTGGGAAAAGACAGGAGCATCCATAACCTAGAACCCATGTAAGAATGCCATCATAAAACTTACGTACAATACTGATGAACTCCTCTGGGCAACCAAAATTTGTCTTGTTTTCCATAAGCTCTCATGCCTGACAGTTCAAAAGCCTTGGTCTGATTAATGAACATTGTGTACAGATATCTGTCATACTCCTTTCCCCTAAAGCTATCAGGCAGCAAATATCATATCTACCATTCTTCAGCTCTTTCTGAGGCCACAGTGGTTTTTAGGTAGATGATCATCAGCTTTGAAAAGGGTTCATCAGTCTTCACACCAGAGGTACTAATGTACCTTGAATACCCCTACACCCTGGAAGAAAGTAATAAAGAAATGACAAAGAAGAAAGGTGGAAAACACTTCCAGAAAAAAATGACAGAAAGACAGAAGGGAAAAAGAAAAAAGAAGGAAGGAAAGAAAGATAAAAGGCATGTATGAATGAGCACATTCAGACAACAGTAGTAATGGATCAAAGGAGAGAGGAAGGAAATAAGGAAGGAAGGAGGACAAACAAAAGATACAAAGAATAAAAAAGAATGGGGCAAAATGGAAGGAAGGTTGGCTGGTAAAGGTAGAAGCAAAGGACTAAAAAGATGTAACAAGACTAAAGGAAAAACCAGTTGAAGTAATAAAGGTCCAATGAACAATGTGGAAGCAACAAAAAGGGATTGTAAACCAAGAAGAAAAAGAAAAAAATATTAAAGGAAGATATAATTTAAATAAGAAATATAAAAATTGACAATTTTGAATGTCATTCATTTTGCATGACAAGAAAGTAAGATGTTGGAAGAAAAACTGAAGAAATGAATGAAAGAAGGAAAAAAGGAAAGAATGAAGGAGGCATTTGTGGAAGGAATACAGAATTATGTAGAAAAAAGAAAGGAAGAAATGTAGGAGGCATGATAAAAAGAAAGGAAAAGAAGGATGAAATGGAAAAAGAAGGAATGAAAAGCAGAAACGAAGAAGGAAAAAAAGAAAGAATAAAGAAAAAGGAAAGAAGGAAGGAAAGAAAGAAGGAAGAAAGAAAAATTTGGTGCAGAACAAAAGAATTAAGGAAGAATTTGCAGGAGTTATACAAAAGGAAAGAAGATTGAAAGAAGACAAAAGGAAGGATGAAAAAGAGCACAAAAGAAAGGCAAGAAGGAAAAATGGAGGACAGAAGGAAGAAAAAAGTAAGGATAGAGGAAGTTATGGAAAGAATGGAGCAAGGATGGAAGGAAGAAAGGAAAGAAGAGAGAAAGAAAATAGAAGATGTAGAAGGAAGGAATAAGAAGCAAAGAAAACATGTAGAAATGGAACAGAGGAAGGGAGGAAATGAGAATGAAAAAAAGAAGGAAGTGAAATTGAAAGCAAAGAAAGAAGAATTAACAAAAAAGACAAGAAAGAAGCAAAGAAGAAAGGAAGATACAATAGAAGAAAAAACTTAAGGAGACATTTCTTGAAGCAGTGCATAACGAAGAAAGAAGGGGTGGTTGGAAGGGAGAAAGGGATAAAAGAAAGAAGAAGGGAAAGAATGATATAAATAAGGGAAAATTAGGAAGAAAATGATGGAGGAAATGTGAAAATAAAACGCAAGGATAAAATAATTAAAGTAAAGAAAGGAGAAAGACAAAAGAAAAAGGAAGGAGAGCAGAATGAAAAGAAGTTAGAAAGGAGGGGGCGGAGCCAGATGGCGGCTGGAAAGCAGGAACTGGCATGAGATCCCTTCCGAGTCCCTCCCAAAACTGCAGAACCCAGAAAAGAGCAGAGGGAAGCAGGGGTCCAGCCCAGGACAGCCTGGATGGTCTCTGGATGAGGTCTATCCCACACAGAGTTGGGAGCTGGGAGCTGGGAGCTGGGAGCTGGGAGCTGGGAGTGGAGCAGAGGCCATCTTGAGCAGTGCAGACCAACAAGACCAGGAGCCGGGTGGAGTGGGCCCTAGCACCCTGAATCAGTGAGCTGCAGCAGTTGCCAGACTTCTCAACACACAAAAACCAAGACAGCGGAGTAAGTTAGTGGGAAAAGCTGCAGGAGTGGAAGGAGTTTGCCACCGCCCTCAGGGCAGCAGAGGTGGGGCAGCTACAGCTGCATTTGCTTCTGCCCACCTGGTCGGAGGAATTAAGTGGCGGATCAGAGCAGGAGTGCAACAGCCTGCTGAAGATCTAAGCCCAGTCCGGGTTGGGGGTTCTTGGGGAAGGAGGAGTGCTGGTGTGGCAAAGCTGGCACATCCCCCCCAAACGAGGAACATAGAACTCTTTAGTCTACAAGCACTCATACCCCGCTGAAAAATTCAAGCGTCAAGTTAGTTGGTTGGGAATATGGCCAGGCAGCAAAAACGCACCCAGATTCCATCTCAGACTTTGGATTCTTCCTTTGGTGACCAAGAAGACCAAAACATACAGACAGAATAAGTTAACAAAGTCAAAGAGCCTACAACAGAAGCCTCCAAGAAAAACATGAACTGCTCCCAGGCCATGGAAGAGCTCAAAAAGAATTTGGAAAAGCAAGTTAGAGAAGTAGAGTAAAAATTGGAAAGGGAAAGGAGAAGGATGCGAGAAAACCATGAAAAACAAGTCGATGACTTGCTGAAGGAGACCCCCCAAAAATACTGAAAAATACACTGAAGGAAACAACACCTTAAAAAATAGACTAACTCAAATGGCAAAAGAGTTCCAAAAAGCCAATGAGGAGAAGAAGGCCTTGAAAGGCAGAATTAGCCAAATGGAAAAGGAGATCCAATGGACCACTGAAGAAAATACTACCTTCAAAATTAGACTGGAGGAAGTGGAAGCTAGTGACTCTATGAGAAATCAAGATATTATGAAACAGAACCAAAGGAATGAAAAAATAGAACACAATGTGAAATATCTCCTTGGAAAAACCACTGACCTGGAAAATAGATCCAGGAGAGATAATTTAAAAATTATTGAACTACCTGAAAGCCATGATCAAAAAAAGAGCCTACATATCATCTTTCAAGAAATTATCAAGGAGAACTACCCTGATATTCTAGAGCCACAGGGCAAAATAGAAATCGAAAGAATCCATCGATCACCTCCTCAAATAGATCCCCAAAAGAAATCCCCTAGAAATATTGTCGCCAAATTCCAAAGCTCCCAGATCAAGGAGAAAATACTGCAAGCAGCCAGAAAGAAACAATTTGAGCATTGTGGAAACCCAATCAGAATAACCAAAGATCTGGCAGTTTCTACATTAAGAGATTGAAGGGCTTGAAATATGATATTCCGGAGGTCAATGGAGCTAGCATTAAAACCTAGAATCACCTACCCAGCAAAACTGAGTATCATGCTCCAAGGCAAAATATGGATTTTCAATAAAATAGAGGACTTTCAGACTTTCTCAGTGAAAAGACCAGAGCTGAATAGAAAAATTTGACTTTCAAATACAAGAATCAACAGAAGCACAAAAAGGTAATCAAGACAAAGAATTAGAAAAAGAAATGGCAAGGTACTTACTAAAGTTGAAATGTTTTGTTTACATTCCTACACATAAAGATGACATGTATGATTCATGAGACCTCAGTATTAGGGTAGCTGAAAGAAATATGCATATATATGTATATGATTATGTATATAAGTGAATGTGTATGTATGTATATATGTATGTGCATATATATATATATATATATATCAATATATGAAGAGAGAGAGAGAGAGAGAGAGACAGACAGACAGACAGACAGACAGACAGAGAGCAGACATGGGGTGAGTTGAAGATGAAGGGAAGATATCTAAAAGAAATAAAATCAAATTAAGGGATGAGAGAGGAATATATTGAGAGAGGGAGATAGGGAGAGATAGAATGGGGTGAATTATCTCGCATAAAGGTGGCAAGAGGAAGCAGTTCTGTGGGAGGAGGGGAGAGGGCAGGTGAGGGGGGAATGAGTGAATCTGGCTCTCATCAGATTTGGCCTCAATTGGGTATCTTACCCCACAGGAAAGAAGAGGGAAGAAGATGAAAAAAGGGGGCACAATGATGGAGGGGAGGGCAGATGGGGGTGGAGGTAATCAAAAACAAACACTTTGGAAAGGGGACAGTGTCGAGGGAGAAAATTCAATAAAGGGGGATGAGTTGGGAAGGAGAAAAATATAGTGAGTCTTTCACAATATGAGTATTGTGAAGGGTTATACATAATGATACACATGTGGCCTATGTTGAATTGCTTGACTTCTTAGGGAGGGTGGGTGGGAAGGGAAGAGGGGACAGAATTTGGAACTCAGAGTTTTAAAAACAGATGTTCAAAAAAAATAAGTTTTTACATGCAACTAGAAAACAAGATACACAGGCAGGCATAGGGTGCAGAAATTTTTCTTGCCCTACAAGAAAGTAAGGGAAAATGGGATGGGAGGGGAGTGGGGTGACAGAAGGGAGGGCTGACTGTGGAACAGGGAAACCAGAATATATGCCATCTTGGAGTAGGGGGGAGGGTAGAAATGGGGAGAAAATTTGTAATTCAAAGTCTTGTGAAAGTCAATGCTGAAAACTTAATATGTTAAATAAATAAATTTAAAAAAAAGTAAAGAAGTTAGAAAGGAATAAACAATATAAACATAAGAAAAAACAAAGGAGGGAATGAAGATGGGAGAAAGGAACAAAGGAAAAAGGGAAAGAAAAAGGAAGGAAGGTGAAAAGGAAAAAGGAAGGACAGAAGAGAGAAAAAATGAAGTATGGTGGCAGTTGTGAAAAGAATGGAGCAAGAAAGGAAGTTGAGAAATAAAGTGGAAGAAAGAAAATGCAAAAAAGAAGTGAGGAGAGAAGAATGTAACAAAGTCAGAAAGGTAGGAAAAAAAGCAGAAAATATGTAGAAAAGAAGAAAGGAATAAAAATGGAATGAAGGAAGACAAAAGGTGGAAGGAAGGAAGCAACGAAGGAAGAAGGAAAAGAAGAAGGAAGAAAGAGGGAAAAGGAAGCAAAGAAAGAACATGGAAAGAGTAAAGGAGTTATCTTTACAAGGAGTGGATAAGGAAAGAAGGGAAAAAAATGGAAAGAAGGAAAGAAAGGAGGAAAAGGGAAAGAAGGAAAGTAAGGTACAAGAATGAAAGAGATATTTCTTGAAACAATGCATAAGGAATGATGAAGGAAATGTGATTTTAAAAAAGGAAGGAAGGAAGGGAAAGTAAAGAATGGACAGAAATTTGAAAATACACAGAGATGGAACGATTAAAGGAAAGAAATGAGAAGGAAAAGGCGGGATGAAAAGAATTTAGGAAAAAATGTAAACAGACAGAAACAGAAAAAAGGAGAAGGGAATAAGGCTAGGAGGAAGGAAGAAAGTAAAAAAAATCATAAAAAGGAGCAAAGAAAGAAAAGAAGGAAGGAAAAAGTTAAAAGCAAAACAGACAGAAAGCAGCAATGAAGAAAAAAGAAACAAAGACAAAAAGGACATTGTAAAACAAAAAAAAGTATTGAATGAAGAACAGAAGGAAGGAAAGCAAGAAAAAATGAGAAAAAAAGAGCATAAGGAAAGAATGAAGGAGGCACTTCTGGAAGTTGAGGACAAGGGAAGAATGGCAACAAGATGGGAAAAAAGGAACAAAGGAATGAAAAAAGAAAGGAAAAATTGAGGAAGGGAGACATAGAGAGAATTGATCAAGGATTAAAGAGGCAAAGGTAAGAAGGTAGAAGGAAAATTCAAGCAGCCAGGAAGGAACATGAAAATGAATTAGAGATGAACAAATAAAAATGTAGAAATGGAAGAATTCAAAATTATGTGGAACCATCTGTTGCGAACTAAAAATAAAAATAAATATAAAAAAATAGAAATGGAAGAAATGACAGAAGGTGGGAATGACCAGGGAAGGGAAAAAAAGGTTAAAAAAGGAAGGAAGCAAAGAAAGAAGGAAGGATAAACAAAAGAAAGAAAAGAAATAATAAAAGTAAAGTAGAAGGAAAGAATAAAAATAATTTGTGGGAGAAGGCATAAGGAAGACAATGGAAAGAAAACTGACAGAAGTCAGATGGGAAGGCAGGAAGGAAAGGACAGAAGAGGAGGTAGAGGCAAGATGGTGGAGAAAAGGCAGGGACTCACCTGAACTTTCCCATGTCCCCCTCTAAATAACTTTAAGTGATGCCTCAAAACAATTTCTGAAGCAGCAGAACTCATAAAATTACTCTTTTGAAAAAATTTCTAGCTTAAAACAACTTAGAAGATCAGAAGGAAATGTCTATTGCCCCCAGGGTGAGAGTGGAGTGCATAGATTGGGCCCTAGCAAAAAGGGAGCAGACCTTGTGGGTCACTGAATCAGCAGAAGTAGCAGCTGCTTCTGGAGGCAAAGCCCACAGAGGGTGAGGGGGTCAGCAATTAGTCAGAAGACTGATAGGTGTGTCTCTTTGTGGGGGAGCAGCAGGGGACAGGAATCTGTTGCAGTGGACTTACACAGATCCCAGTAGATCTGTGCATCTCTTCCTAGGAAGAGGAGGAGCACTAGCACACCAAAACCTGTGGCCACAGAGGAGTAGGGATCTTGGTCACAGTACCAGCGAAGAAAAGAATGCTTATGGTCAATCATAGACCTGAGCACAGTCCAGGAAAGTACTAAACACCTCTCCCTAGATCCTACCACCTTGGAAGAACTGAAAACTTTTAGGTATCTAGAATTACCTCTGAAAACAGCTGCACAAAACCCTTAAAGCTTGAGATGGCCACCTCCATTCTGGAAGAAGAAACCCGCATTAGCATACAGTGAAAGGTCACGAAATAGGCTGGGGGGAAATGAGGAATAACAGGAAAAACATTCTCACTATAGAAAGTTATCATGGTGATAAGAAAGAAGACAACAAAGTAAAAACTGCCACATTCAAAGACTCGAAGAAGAACATGAATTGGTTTCAGACCACGGGAGAGTTCAAAAAATTTTATAAAAGATAAGAGGTTGAGGAGACGTATGCAAAAAAAAAGCCAGTAGCTTAGTGAAGCAGGCCCCAAAAAATGCTGAAGAAAACAACACCTAAAATAGAATAAACAAATAGTGGAAGAGGTCCAAAATGAAAAATCATGGGAAAGAAGGAAAGAAAGTTGGAAGGAAGCAAAACAAGGAAGAAGGAGTGATAAACAAAGGAAAAAATGACAAAGAAAGGAGGAGGAATAGTAAAGCAGAAAGAAAAAAGAATAGAGTAGGCAATTTTTGGAGAAATGGATGAGAAAGGAAAAATGAAAAGAAGGTTGAAGAAAAAAATAAGGAAGAAGAAAGGGCAGAAGTAAAGAATAAAGAAAATAATTGTGGAAGGAATTGATAAGAAAGAAATAATGAAAGAAGAAGGAAGAAGAAAAGAAAATGGAGGTAATTTTAAAAAGAATAAATCATGGATGGAAAGATAAAAAGAGGAATGGAGAAAGACAAATGAAGAAGGAAGAAGGAGAAAAGGAACCTTCAATATGAAAAAAATTGAATCAACAAATTATTCAATTTGAAAAAATAAATATAAAAGGAATGAAGGAGAGTTAGATGAAAAACACTGAATGCAGAAAAAGACAGAAAAATATGTTGTGAATAAAAGAAATGGTGGCAATAAAAGTTGATGAGATTCTAAAGAAAGAAAGAAAATAGAAGAAAAATAAGGAAGGAAACAAAGGAATAATAAATTAAAGAGCAGGCAATTATAAAAAACAATGGAGAAAAAAGGAAGAAAGAAAGAAAAATGAAAGAGTGAAGGAGGAAAAGAGGTTTCAAAGGAAAAATATAGAAAAGGAAGAAAAGAAGGAGAAAAGCTAGAAAGAAAATGGAATGAAGGCTGCATATAAAGAAAGAGGAAAGAACAGCAAGAAGTTGTTTGGAAAGGACTAAAATGAAAAGGGCTAAAATATGAAGCAAATCAAAAGGAAAAACTGGTAGAGATAAGAAAGGGACAAAAAGAAAAAACAGAAAGAAGGAAAGAAAGAAAGGAAGGAGAAAAGAAAGAAGGAAACATTGTTAAAGTGAAAAAGGAGAAAATAATTTAATATTTTATTTTTTCTATAGATACATGTTAAAATAATCTTAAACACTTTTTAAAGTTTTGAGTTCCAAATTCTATCCATCCTTCTATCTCCTCCTCACATGGCAAATAATTTGATACAGATTTTACATATATAATCATGCAAAACATTACCATATGAGTCATTTTGTACAAGATTTAAAGAGAAAAAAAGGAAGAGCAAGAAAAGAGGGAAAGAAGCAAGGAAGGAAGAGAATATTCCATTACCAGCGTATACCACAATTTGTTCAGTCATTCCCCAACTGATTACCCCCCCTCCTTCAATTTCCAATTCTTAGCCATCACACGAAGAGTTACCATCTCTCTTTCTTCTTTAAAGAAAATCTCTTTGGGATGCAGATCTGATAGCGGTATTGCTGGGTCAAAGGATAAGTGTGGTTTTATTGCCCTTTGGGCATAGGTTATTGCTCTCCAGAATGGTTGGATCAGTTCACAGTCCACCAAACAGTGTAGTGGTGTCCCAGTTGAGAAAAAACATTTGAACCAATGAATACTTCAATTGAAAAAAAAAACAGAAAAAAAAGCCAAATAATTAAAATATAAAGAATCAAGAAAATATGTATAAAATAATGAATGCATAAAAATGATAGATGGAAAATAAGTGGTGAATAGAAGTGTGATTTAAAAAATGAAAGAAGGAAAGAAAGAAAATGAGTAAGAATTTATTCAGAGGAAAACAAGGGAAGAAACAATGCAGGGAGAAGGATAGAGGATCAGGAAAGAGAGGGGCAGAAGGTGAGCAAAGTAGAATGGAAGCAATTGTTGAAAGAATGGGGGTGAGATGCAAGGAGAAAAAAGTTGGAGAAGAAAGTTTCAAGGGAATAAAGGTAATATGTAGAAAAAAAGGAAGGAAGGAGAAAGGATATAAAAATATGGAAGGAACAAAGGCTGAATGTAAGTAAAGGGATAGCAACATGGCAGGGAGGGTTCTTTGGTAAAGGATGAAGGAAAAGATATGAAGTGGTCAAAAGGAAAAGAAAACAGTTGAAGTAATGAAGAAACAGTGAAAGAAAGAAGAAAAAAATGGTAAACTATATGTAAAAATTTAAATCAATACATTTTAATTAAAAAATTTCAATATTGCTAGAAACTACTTACTCTAGGAATAAACAATACTCATTGGAAAGCCAGGAAGGTTTTAATTATATTTTACATTTGTTCACTTAATCCATATGGCTTAAGCTTGATGTCACTCTCTGATATGTTTGGATGTCACCATGGCGCTGTCCATGACTGTGATGTGTCATCCCTGGACCTGATGTCAACTGAGTTCCAGATGCCAGCTGGCTAAACAAGTGACCTCTTGAATAGAATTCTTTGTTTTTTGGGACAGGGACAGTTGTACTTCCAATGCAGGAAGAAGCTTTGAAGGACGAGACCTTCACCCCTTACCCCAAGATTCTGAGTGCACAGTTATGGCTGCTAATGGCCACCCTCATGACGGTTAGAACTGAACAGGCTGACTTAACTGTATAGCAGGTATAAAGAAACTTACTGCTTTGAGTTCACTGTTCCAAATGTATGACCACTATTTGTCTCAACTTCCTGATACTTTTGCCTCTTTTTTGTTCTGAGTGCTTAGCTCTGGGACTGGCACGTAGTGAGGGTTTTTACTCATGTTTATTTTCTTGGGTGGGGACATAAACGTATTTCTGTTTCTTACATCAGTATAGTATCCTGTGTTGCAACAGTATCTCCCTTCTTTCCCTGAGAGCCATCTCCTATGACAAGTAGTATTCTTTATAGAGGAAACAAGTTAGTACAACTTACCTATAGATTGAAAAAAGTCCAGAAACCTATGAAGTCAAATCTATGGACTTTCCACCTTCACAAACTAATGAATCAGTTGGAAGTGTCTTATCACCATTCAGTTGAGTTCAACTTGATCTTTATAGTTTTTTTCGCATTTCTTTTTTTTGTGGTGTGGTATTCTTTTCATTTACATTGTTGTATTTACTGCTGATTTCACTCCGCATCAATCCATACAGATCATTTCTTACAGCACAGTAACATTGCCATCCACCATTGCTTAGTCATTCTCCTAGTCCCTAGTTGATGGTCATCTGTTTTGTTTCCAATTCTTAGCCATCACTAGAAAAGCTGCTGTAAATATCTGGAGCTTATGGGGCCTTCATGGGGCCTTTCTTTTTACTGTTGTCTTCTTACGGTAATGGAGAAGCCCAGTAATGGAGACTCCAGTTCAAAGGGTATTTTGTCATTTATTTTGATCATTTATTTCCATAATTCCAAATTGCTTTATTAGGGCAGGTAGGTGGCACTGTATAGGGCACCAGGCATAGAGTAAGGAAGACCTGAGGTCAAATTCAGCCTCAGACACTTAATAGCTATATAGCCCTGGGCAAGACACTTAATCCTGTTTGCCTCAGTTATCTCATCTGTAAAATGATCTGGAGAAGGAAATGGAAAATCAGGTCATTATCTTTGCCCAAAAAATCTCCAATGGGATCAGTCGGACCCAGTTGAAACAACTGAACAACAATAGCTAGATTGCTTTCCAAAATTGTTACACCGTTTCATAGTCTAACACTGAAATGCATGTGTCCATCTTTCCACAGCCCCTCCAACATCGTTGCTGTTCTTTTTTTTATCATTTTTGCTAATTTGCAGGGTATGAGGTAGAACCTTAGTGTTGTTTTGCTTTTTATTTCTCTCATTACTAGGGGTTTGGAGCATTTCCGGGTGGTTGTGTGAATACTTTTCAGTTCTTCTCCTCAGGACTGTTCCTATCTTTTGAGCATTTATCTATTGGGGAGATAATCTTAAAGTATTTGTGGGTTGATAAGATAGCTGGGATATCAAACATTTATCCCCCCCTTCAGTACATTTTATCCTAGTTGTTTTAATGTTGTCTGTGCAGACTCTTCAGTTTAAAGTAATCAAAATTACCTGTATCTTTTCTAAGTGCCTCTGCCTGTCGTTTGGTTAAGAATAAATCTCTAAAGTAACACAGTCCAAATACAGATTAAAGTGTATGATTTTTCACTTTCTGTATCTTTTCAGGGTTTTTTCCCTTTAGGTCAGCATCTACTTTCACATAACTAATATGGTAATATGTTTTACATGATTGAACATGAATTGCTTACTGTCCTTGGGAAGAGGAGAAGTGAAGGAGGGAGAGAAAATTTGGAAATCAAATTTTTTTAGTGAATGTCAAAAATTGTCTTTACATGTAACTGGGGAAAAATAAAGTATTTTAAAAAATATCTCTGAGAGGTATATAATTGTTTCCTCCATCCATGTATAAAATTGTTATGATTTTTTCCTCCTTCTACTATAAACACAATATTATGTTCCTTCATTCACTTTAATCTTTTTTAAAGGTAGGCCTGACTCTCTTCCCCTCATCCATGATCTTCCCTTCTCATCTGATATCCCTTTCCCTGTTAATTAATTCCTTTTTCTCTCCTACTTTTATCTGGTTTTATATTTCTTCCATCTTTTTTGCTTTTCAGTTAGTCAAGTACTTCCTTCCCTCCCGTTCTACTAGTCCTATTCATTAGGTTATTTTATTTTTCAAACCTGTTTTTAAAAAACAGGTTTCTCTTCATTACCATCTTTTTCAGGTTCCTTGAGGCCTTCATTCTTTGATTCATGACCCCTATAATTTTCTGGTCTCTCTCTTTTCTTCGTATTCTTCATGCAATCAAGGCTTCTAATGTATCTGTTCTGGGTCTTGCCCTCTAGGTGCTTTCTGCCACTGTCTTGACCCAATCGATTATCTTTTGCACTCCCAGAATAGTACCATTTGCTGCAGGTATTAGAGAGGACACTGCCTCATAGTAGGGCACCTCCACCACCACTGATATATACTCTTTCTTGTTGGCCTTTTTAAAAATATTTGCCTGGGAGTCTCCTCTGTGCCTGTGGTCCCTTATTCCTTCTGATGCCAGTTGCCCCAGGTGTTCAGACTGTCCCCTTCCTGATGTAGAATGAGTAGACTTTTTAAAAAAAATGTAACTTTTTTTTCTCCCAATTACATGTTAAAACAATTTTAACACTTTTTTTTTAAAAAAAGCTTTCAGTTCAATTCTATCACTCCCTCCCTAGCCATCTGCCTGAGAGGGTAAAGGGAACAGATATAGCTTATACATATGTAATCATGTAAAACATTTTCATATCAGGCATTTTGTTCAAGAAGACTCAAATAAAAAAATAGAACAAAAGGAAGAAAGTGAAAAATAGCATGTTTCAGACTGTATTCAAACAGTATCAGTTCTTTCTCTGGAGGCAGATATGCTTCATCATTAGTCCTTTGCGATTGTGTTGTATCATTGTATTGTTGAGAAGAGCTAAGTCAGTCACATTTCTTCATTGAACAATATTGCCGTTATTATGTATATCTTTATTGTGTGTGTGTGTGTGTGTGTGTGTGTGTGTGTGTGTGTGTGCGCGCGCGTGCGCAGGATATTTGAAAAACAAAGCATTTGGAAGAGAAGTGTGCAAGGGAAAACGGAAAGGAAAAATGTGGGAAATTATTTTATGAATGATTTGATGATGAATGAAAACGAAATGACTTTCATTTTTTCTTGCATTTTTTTCTGCAGTCTTGTGGTGCTTCTTCTTTTCTCCATGATCTTTAAAATATCGCTGCTAGTGATTAAACAGTTATACCCGGTCCAGGTGACTTAAATTAATCAAGGAGAGCTAAGCTTTCAATTCCCTGTTCATTTTTGTTCTGTTATTTCCAGTCAATAGATTGTTCTTGGTAGAGAAAACAAAACTAAAATTGAGCTATACCTTTTCTCTCATCAGTTATTATTGTCCCTTCCATCTCAAACAAATATCTTATCACTTTGTTCATTATCTCTTTTCATCATATACAGATAAAAACAAGTAAGCAAACAAAATTTTGTTGTCTTTAACAATATGATTATGCTTTAATCTTGAAAGTAAATTTGAAAGCAAAAAATTTTTGAAATTAAATTTATTAATTTGTTCTCTTACATTGGCATTAATCTTTTCAGGCAAATCTCACTTTTCCTGCTCAACAAAATTATTTTTCTCTCTACCTTCATAATTTGAGTCTTGAGAATATTTTATCCTTTACTGAAATATTAAAATTAAACTTGGCATAAACCTCATAAACCTGCATTTATTCTCCTCTCTTATAAATCAAAGGGATGGAATAATAGCTTCTCTCCAGGGTACCAGATCAGCAATACAAATTTATGTTATCAAGTTAAGGAGTTATTGACTACTCCCTCTGGATAACTGAACCCTTAACATTACTAGATGATTTCTCTGTTCTCCAAATTCATACTGTTTTTTCTGTACATGTATCCTGCAGTTACAGAATCATTTCTATTTGTCCTTCCAAATACTCCCTCATGCTTCCTCCCTGCCTCCTGGATTCTTTATGACTGTACAGTAATAGAACAATACAAACTTGCCTTTTTTTAACTTATCCAGTTTCTTCCTGGCCCAGTCAAGAGATACACATAAGATTCTATGTATTTGGACCTAGGTCTGCTTATTTTTTGCTGCTTCAGTTTTGAGCATTTCTTTGTTAAGTATTTGAGATTATGCATTTTACTGCTTATTCCTTTCATGGATTTTATTTCCTACAAATTCTAGGTGTTTCTCAGAAGCTGTTTCTCTCTCTTTCCATCTCTGCCCATCTCACAAGCATTACTTTTATGAAGATAATAAACTCTCAATGTGCTGTAATCATCTTTTTTCTTCTTTTTTTAAAAGATAACATTTTACAAGACTGATGTTAAGAACCAACTTATCAAAGAAGATAAAGGATGAAACTATAGAAAAATAGAAAACTGAAACCTTGTTCTAAATAATTAAATGGTTATGAAAATATAATCTGGAGACTAACCACGACAATTTATTTTATTTATTTATTAATTTATTAATGAGTCTCAGGTGGGTGTTCATGGCATTAAAATGGAATTCATCAATGCAAAAGGATCAAAAAGAGCTGCTACCTACTTACCAGAGGTGGAAAAGAAGCAAGGTCACTGTATTTTCGTGTAGTATTGTCCTTTAGTTATAAATCTAAATTTAAGTTGAAGCACTTCAGACCTTGCAATTGTATTACACAATAAATTCACTTTTCTGTAATAATTAGTGTTCTCAAAATGCCTTTGTTAAATCAAATTATTTCCATAGATTTCTACACATTTTATTCTTCTGAGTCAGACAAATTGAAAGTAAAAGTATGACAAAAAGCACTGTACAATCACAGTTATCTTATGTATTTTGTTTCCCAGGCTCACACTCAGCTAGAAAGTGTCAGGATAAGTAGAACACAAGTCTTAAGACCCATGACTTTCATTCCTTTGTGCTACATGAGGATAAGACTTTATTTAATAGGGATTATTCTACACAAGGAATTCTGAACATCATTTCATTTATTTTGTGCAATGTTTTTTCTCATGCCCAGTTAGTTATTATTGTTATTATAAGTCCATGAGTAATTGTACCATACTTACTTTTAACATCAAATGCCTTTAAACTATTTTTGAAATTATAGTATCATTAAGCTAATATCTGAAAAGTACCTTATAAATTGTCTATTCTCTCTCTTTCATTATTTCACTTAAAAAAAAACAGGATTCAGAAAGATTTGCTAAAAGTCAAACTATAGAGTTCATCCCTATTTCCATTTCATGTTTTATTTTTCCATTTAATCTTATTTGATCTTTAAGTTGACTTTATTTGTATTAGATCATTTTCCACAGTGATTTAAATCTAAAGTTTGTAGGTTTAATATATAATGAATATGTAATTTTACACAGATAACTTTTGTTTATCTTTATTTTAGATGACAATGATATTAAGGCATGGCCACTTATAGGGAAAGTAAAGAAAACATGTCTTGTGTTAGAAGTAAAGGAAAATGGAAAAGAATTGTGACAATTTTCTCAAAATATTAGTACAAAATATGTTGCTATCATCAGCGTTGGGTTGACTTCTCTAACAGAAAAGAGAGGATATATCCACTAGCTTTCTACTTTTTCCCAGTTAGCTTAATCACTTAGCCAATATTAAATGCCTACGTAGGAGCACACCCCCCTCCCATTCCGGGTCTTCTTCTTTTATGAGTAGTAATCATTTTTTTTTTTACCATGCCACTCTAAAATAATAAAAATTTTCTTTAACAAGCCAAAATACATATGTATTTAATATTGATTTCTTAATGTTTTGAATTTTCGCTGTAAATGTAAACCCTTTTACATTTCATGTTTTTTCCAAGACCCTCATTTCAAAGGTGCTTATTTATTAATCTGGTTTATTCTGGCTTAATCTCAGTGGGCTGGGGTCATAATCAGACCATAGATTCTTTACTGAGAAAGGGAGGATACAAAGCTCCAATTACTCTTGAATTCAGGAAAAGTATAAAACTAACCAGGTATGTAAGGGAAAAACTCACCTACAGCTACTATATAATTCTATGTTTTTGTTTTTAGCTATTTGGGTTGTGTTGATAAACTGGTTTAGCAGTTGAATCAGGAGATAATACAATTATCATAAACTAATTACCAGATCATTATGAGATTAACAGATCAAACTATGTAAAACTTTTCCCAAAGCCACTTATATGAGGTGTAAAGAAAACTATCTTATTAGTTTGCATTAGAAATTTACTCACATTGTCTAGGAATAAACAATAATTGTTGGGAAGCCAGAAATATTTTAGTTATATTTCACATTTATTTAGTCTGAATAAATGAGCATGTCCCCTGAACAGAGTACAGGAGAGTACAAGGACTCAGATGGACACCAGTCTTTTTATCGACCCTCCCTTTGAATTTCCCACCAGGCTCTTCATTGGCCAGATGCAACCCCCTGACTGCCTATCTCATACCCTCCGCAAATGACTAGTTTAAGCTTGCATACAAGCTTCTGACCTTTCACCTGAGAGCTTTGATTAAAACTAGGTCTAAACAGTCGTCTGACTTACATTCTGCTAATGCTGGGGAGGAGGGGAGGGAAGAGGGATACTTTCTGTGGAAACAAAACTGCTTCCCCTATTTCTTACAGTTTGTAAACAAAATTAAAATTACTAATTTTTCTCCAAAATATCCTTTCACAGCTTTTGCACTGAAAGTGGAAAATCTTTCCGTTGGGTCTCAAAATGAAGGTTGAGCACCCCAATGAATGTCAGTTGTGTACTTCAATTCACACCTCCTCCCTGATGAGTTTCCAAAATGATGAGGGTAGGGAACCATATGTTTCTATGGGTGCTTGTGATCCCAAAATACCATCACAACAAGTCCTGCCAAATGAACTTGAGTCAAGTCTTCTCAGTCAAGGAAAAACAAACTTTATTAAGGATTCGCCATACCAAGTTGTCTTAAGAAATCTCACCCTTTGTGACACTTGTTTTCACAAGCATCCAGATTCAACATCCTGAGCTAGATTGAATCTAAGCACCTTCATGGAGGCAAGATGAGACTTATATACAGCAAAATTGTGGGAGGGATCTAGGGTGGTTTAGTAGTCTTGGGTGATGGGAGGAGGAGATTGGGGGACTGTGGTGACTGGGGTGAGGTCAAACTCCAGGATGGGATTAAGTTTGGGAAACAGCTGAAGGCCACCTGAAGATAACAGACAATACAGGGCTACGCTAGATTAAGGATAACAGATTTGGGTCTTGTGGTAAGGAAGAAAGGCTTATGGCCTCAGGTAAAGACCAGATCTAGTAGGAAGATTCAAGGAGAGTTCAAGGGGGTTCCCAGAGAGTGTACCCCCATCACTTCCCAACTGCCTTCACCATGTGTGGCACTTCCCATTCACACAAATTAAGCTTATAATAAAGATCCTTCTAGGTTCAAGTGGATGAGCCTGATTTAATAGGGATAGCCCCCATTAAAGTAGTTATCCTTTAATGGCTGGTTGACACAATTAGCTCAGAGCAAATAAGCTTTAATTTTACCAGATGTCTTCATATAAAATATTAATAACATTTTGTCTTTGCTGTCTGACATATACTATATAGTTGATTTCACCAACTTTCACCAATTAAAAGGCATTTATTAAAAAGAATCTCTTGGTCATACAAATGCAAAAAACATTAAACAATATTAGACCCTGTAATAAGTTTACATTCTATCACTGAACCAGTTGTATTTATATTTTTTAAAAGCTATTCAATTCTTAAAATAAGAAAAAAACTAGGGGCGGAGTCAAGATGGCGGCTGGTAAGCAGGGACTAGAGTGAGCTCCGTACCCGAGTCCCTCCAAAAACCTATAAAAAATGGCTCTAAACCAATTCTAGAATGGCAGAACCCACAGAACAGCAGAGGGAAGCAGGGCTCCAGCCCAGGACAGCCTGGATGGTCTCTGGGTGAGGTCTATTCCACACGGAGCTGGGAGCTGGGAGCTGGGAGCTGGGAACGGAGTGGAGCAGAGCCCAGCCTGAGTGGCGTAGACCATCCAGACCAGAAGCCGGGCGGAGGGGGCACTAGCACCCTGAATATGTGAGCTGCAGAAGTTACCAGACCCCTCGACCCACAAACACCAAAGACTGCAGAGAAGGTTAGCGGGAAAAGCTGCAGGAGTGGAAGGAGTTCTCGGTTCAGCTTCCAGCCCCAGGGGCAGCGGAGGTGGGGCAGCTACAACTGTTGTTACTTGTGGCTCCAGGCCCACCTGGTGGGAGGAATTAAGTGGCGGATCAGAGCAGGAATGCAACAGCCTGCTGAAGATCTAATCCCAGTCTGGACTAGGGGTTCTTGGGGAAGGAGGAGTGCGGCTCTGACAGAGCTGGCACCTCCCCGCCAAACGTAGAACATAGAACTCGTTAGTCTACAAGCAGTCACACCCCACTGAAAAACTCAAGAGTCAAGTTAGTTGGTTGGGAATATGGCCAGGCAGCGAAAACGCGCCCAGATTCAGTCTCAGACTTTGGATTCTTTCTTTGGTGACAAAGAAGACCAAAACATACAGCCTAAAGAAGACAACAAAGTCATAGAGCCTACAACAAAAGCCTCCAAGAAAAACATGAACTGGCCCCAGGCCATAGAAGAACTCAAAAAGGAGTTGGAAAAGCAAGTTAGAGAAGTAGAGGAAAAATTGGGAAGAGAAATGAGAAGGATGCGAGAAAACCATGAAAAACAAGTCAATGACTTGCTAAAGGAGACTCAAAAAAAAATACTGAAAAATACAGTGAAGAAAACAACACCTTAAAAAACAGACTAACTCAAATGGCAAAAGAGCTCCAAAAAGCCAACGAGGAGAAGAAGGCCTTGAAAGGCAGAATTAGCCAAATGGAAAAGGAGGTCCAAAACACCACTGAAGAAAATACTACTTTAAAAATTAGATTGGAGTAAGTGGAAGCTAGTGACTTTAGGAGAAATCAGGATATTATAAAACAGAACCAAAGGAATGAAAAAATGGAAGACAATGTGAAATATCTCCTTGGAAAAACCACTGACCTGGAAAATAGATCCAGGAGATATAATTTAAAAATTATTGGACTACCTGAAAGCCATGATCAAAAAAAGAGCCTAGATACCATCTTTCAAGAAATTATCAAGGAGAACTGCCCTGATATTCTAGAGCCGCAGGGCAAAATAGAAATTGAAAGAATCCATCGATCACCTCCTCAAATAGATCCCAAAAAGAAATCTCCTAGGAATATTGTCGCCAAATTCCAGAGCTCCCAGATCAAGGAGAAAATACTGCAAGCAGCCAGAAAGAAACAATTTGAGTATTGTGGAAACCGAATCAGAATAACCCAAGATCTGGCAGCTTCTACATTAAGAGATCGAAGGGCTTGGAATGCGATATTCCGGAGGTCAATGGAGCTAGGATTAAAACCTAGAATCACCTACCCAGCAAAACAGAGTATCATGCTCCAAGGCAAAATATGGATTCTCAATAAAATAGAGGACTTTCAAGCTTTCTCAGTGAAAAGACCAGAACTGAATAGAAAATTTGACTTTCAAACACAAGAATCAAGAGAAGCATGAAAAGGTAATCAAGAAACGGAAATTGCAAGGGACTTACTAAAGTTGAACTGTTTTGTTTACATTCCTACATGGAAAGATGATGTGTATGATTCATGAGACCTCAGTATTAGGGTAGTTGAAGGGAATATGCATATGTGTATATATATATATATATATACACACACACACACACACACACACACACACACACACATATATATACACATATATATGTTTATGTATATATATAAGTGAATGTGTATGTATGTATATATCTATGTGTATATGTGTGTATGTGTATGTATGTGTGTATATATGTGTGTTTTTATATATATGTGTTTATATGTATGTATATATATACATATATATGTATGTATGTATATGTATATATATGTAAGAGAGAGAGAGCAGACACAGGGTGAGTTGAAGATGAAGGGAAGATATCTAAAAGAAATAAAATGAAATTAAGGGATGAGAGAGCAACATAGTGAGAGAGGGAGATAGGGAGAGATAGAATGGGGTGGATTATCTTGCATAAAGGTGGCAAGAGGAAGCAGTTCTGTGGGAGGAGGGGAGAGGGCAGGTGAGGGGGGAATGAGTGAACCTTGCTCTCATCAGATTTGGCCTGAGGAGGGAATACCATACATACTCAGTTGGGTATCTTACCCCACAGGAAAGAAGAGGGAGGAAGATAAAAAAAAATAAAAGGGGGGGATGATGGAGGGGAGGGCAGATGGGGGTGGAGGTAATCAAAACAAACACTTTGGAAAGGGGACAGGGTTAAGGGAGAAAATTCCATAAAGCGGGATGGGTTGGGAAGGAGCAAAATGTAGTTAGCCTTTCACAACATGAGTATTGTGGAACGGTTATACATAATGATACATGTGTAGCCTAGGTTGAATTGCTCGACTTCTTAGGGAGGGTGGGTGGGAAGGGAAGACAGGAGAGAATTTGGAACTCAAAGTTTTAAAATAAGACGTTCAAAAACAAAAAAAGTTTTTGCATGCAACTAAAAAATAAGATACACAGGCAATGGGGCGTAGAAATTTATCTTGCCCTACAAGAAAGGAAGGGAAAAGGGGATGAGAGGGGAGGGGAGGTGATAGAGGGGAGGGCTGACTGGGGAACAAGGCAACCAGAATATAAGCCATCTTGGAGTGGGGGGGAGGGTAGAAATGGGTAGAAAATTTGTAATTCAAACTGTTGTGAAAATCAATGCTGAAAACCAAATATGTTAAATAAATAAATTTAAATTAAAAAAAAAAGAAAAAACTAGAGTCTCCCTGTTGCTTTTATGATCAGATATAAACTCTCACATTTTGCTCTCCATTTTTCTGTTCCAGGAATTCTGTGGTTGTCTCCATTCCTGTAACGCTGTCCACCATCTTTGCCTCCTGGTTTTAGTTGCAATACCTATAGGATATCCCAAAACTCTTAGTGTTATATATTTTATTTTAGCTTATTTCTACGTGTTTGTTTGCATATTGTCTTCACCACTAGATAATGAGCTCTTTGAGGTCTTTTGGTCTTTGACTGTCTTTTGCTTCTTTTTCTATCCCCAGCACTTGGCATAGTGCATAGTGGGTACTTAATACATGTTTTTTGAGTGATAGATGAGGAAGAATATTGTTATTTTACATATCTTTACCTTAAAATTATGCTTTTCTGAACTCCTTCTGTTATTTTATAGGGGGGGTTTTATATTTGTCCTTTGTTTTCAAAGAGAATCAGGGCATCAGGAAAATGACGACATGATTTGCAGGTGACTTTGATTTGAGTGAGGGAGGACTGTGCAAGGTCACTATATTAGGAAGGCAGAATTTATGATTTCAAAGAGAATCTCATATGTGCCTAAAAGGTCCGGAACCGCAGGATATAAGGAATTCTCTAGGCAGAAGGCAGGAGAACTGAAGCATGTATTTACACTCCACAGTAACAATCCCACAAACCAGCGTCCCCATTTTGATATTTTCATCAAAAGCTTCCAGGCCCAATAAGTCCGCCTCACAAGAGTAACTAGGAGGCCACAGAGAAGCGAGATGGTATAAGGCAAAATCGTATACATGCTTCCCCTCTGCGGTAAGAAGATTACCCACTAGCCTCTAGTCAGCTCTGCTACCGGCAGCTCAGCTTCGGCTGTAGGCGTCTCTGGCTCCAACTGGAAAAGGAAAGGAGGATCTTCAAGCTGTCCTCCCCCTTCTTATAGAGTTTTTGACATCATCAAGCGCCGCCTGAACGACCAGGGCCGATTGGTTCTTGACTTGGCCCCTCCCCCAGCGTAGACCACGTTAACACACCTCCCCTCAGCCAGCGCCACGACTCATCACACAGGAAACTCTGGTCCTGCCCTGGAAGAGCAAGCCCCAGCGTCCAGGGAAGCTCAACGAGGCAAGCTGAGTCATTCAAAGAAAACAAAGTCCATTCTGGCTACACTCCACCCCTCACAATGTTCTAGGATGCACAATCCAATCATAATTCAAATTAAATTATATATCCTAGAACATTGTGATCCAATTATGCAGGAAACTAAAACATATCATTCACAATAAAGCAAAACATATCATTCAGTGACATTCCCAAATATTGGTTTACGATTCAAATGTGATCCACCCCTAGATCCCAGACAGATAATCTCTTCAATCAATCATCCCAAAATAATTATTAATAATTCAAATGTCCACCCCTAGATCTTTGTATCCGTTACATAGGATCAATAATATCATAACAACAAAACAATATAGCAAGGATAACACAAAATAAGTACACAGAACACTATCATCATTCCCCCCCTCAAACAATTGGGGCTCAAAATCTTGGGGTAATGGGTGAAGGTCTCATTTTCCATAGCTTCTTCTTGCTGAAATTGGATGTAGAGGTGTCCCTGCCCCAAAGAGTCCCATTCCAGAGTTCAGTTCTTTATCGAGCTGGCAGGAATTCCAAGAATGCTACGTACTTAGGCAGTCACCGGAAACTGCAGGGTGCTTAAACCTGCAGGAGACAGAACTAGCGACAAGGTTAACTAAAACAGAACACAAAAAGAGTAGGCAAGTATGGGCTATTATCCTTTAAATAAAATCATCTCCAGTTTAGTTGAAATTTCAGTTATGCAGAGATCCAATATCAGAGCCAAACTCAGATGGGAAATGTTTCTTTTTAAACAGAACACAATGAGGAAACTAAGCCAAGAAGATCCCACCCTAGATGGAGACCAGGATTGTCCTCCCAGCCTTTCCCCAGATGTACAAGGGAAACCAGGAGGATCCCATCCTAGATAGACTAGGATTGTCCTCCCAGACTTTCCCCAGATGTACAAGCTTTTATCCATTAATCACACAAAGTCACCTTCCCTCTGAGTGGCTTGTGTCAATTACCAGCATCAGCCATACCTGTGGGGTCCGTAAATCTAATATTATAGCCCAATTCACGGTAAAATATATGGTTCAGGGGTACGATTTGGTAATTATCTTCCCCTGAATAGACAACTGTTACAGTGTTGTTCTTCCCATGGGCTATGACTTCTGCAGCCTTTGGAATATCATCTGGCTTCCGTTTTACCCATACCTTAGCTCCCAACTTTATTCTATCAATGGAGCAAGCCCCTTTTGCCCCTCTAGTAGTTATTCTGGGAGGAGGGTCAGTTTTCACAAAGAGTATTTTTTCACAGGGGATAATAATCACTTGAACTATCCTATCATTCCTACCAAATTGTACAGGTTTTTCACCCAAATTCTGGAGTGTCACAACAATTTCTTTTTGATAATTCGAATCTATCACTCCAGCCAATACATGTACTCCTTGAGCTGCTAATCCTGGTTTAGGTAATATCTGTCCAAAATGATTCTTGGGGATTCTCATACATACTCCAGTAGAGGTTTTTCTTATCTCTTTCTTATTCAACCTAAAATTCTCTATACAATGTAAATCATATTCTGCCGAACCAGGTGTTTCTGGACATGGTAGGGGGACATCTTCCCTCACAGTCCAAAATTCAATATTTTGGATCTCACGTGTTTGCTGTTCTCTAATCTGCAAATCTGGGGTCATCATTCTGGCTAGAGGTGTACTCCCCACTAAGGGCCTATTGTTCAAATTACGTAAGGCAATAGACAAATTATCCTTCCAATGTAAATATGAATTATTAGAGCTTAATTTTCTCAGCTGTTCTTTCAACAATCCATTCATTCTTTCAATCAGCCCAGATGCTTGTGGGTAATATGGAATATGATATATCCATTCTATATTATTCAACACACAATATCTTTTCACTTCTTCGCCCTTGAAATGTGACCCATTGTCACTTTGAATCTGCATTGGGGTTCCATAGTATAAACTTACAATATCTAGGGTTTTACAGGTGTTTTTCTGAGTTGCATCCTTATAAGGACAAGCCACTAGGACACCTGAATAGGTGTCAACACACGTACATACATATTTACATCCTTTATCCTGGGGTAGTGGGCCAATATAATCTATCTGCCAGATTTGGGCTGGAACTTTTCCCCTTGCTATTTCTCCAGTTACTATCCTAGGAAGAGTCCGTTCTTTTTCTAATTGGCATATACAACACCCCTCTGTTATTTGTTTTAACAACGCATGAGAGATACTGATACCTCGATCCTGTGCCCATCGGTGGGTGGCCTGGACCCCTAAATGGCCGGAGGTCTGGTGGACCCATCTCGCTAAGGCCAAGTCATCAGTTGGAGTTGGAGTAGGGACAATACATTCAGCGGCAATCTTTGCTAGTCGATCCGCGTGTGCATTGTACTCACGCTCTGGTGTGGTCAGGGTCGCTTGAGCATCAACATGAAAAACTGACAAATCCGTAACCAAAGACATGTCCCATATATTTTCCCATAACTCTTTACCCCAAACTTGTTTGCCATGAATCTCCTAATTCTGATTCCTCCATATAGGCATCCAAGCAGCTAATCCATTAGCTACCGCCCATGAATCAGTAAATATATGACACTGTCCTCCCTTCTCCATTCTGATGGCCTGATGTACTGCCATCAGTTCAGCATATTGGTTACTTCCCCCTATCCCAGAACTTTCCAGAGTTTGCCTAGTACAGGGGTTATAGGCTACTGCTTTCCAATGTCTCTTCTGTCCTAAATATTTTGCTGTCCCGTCAGTAAACCAAGCGTGTTTCTTCTGTTCTGCACTTAGTCCGTCATACCCATTATTCCATTTCACTAAGGATGGCACCATCTGTTGCTTAGATTCAATGGGTTTTTCATTTCTCTCAGTGCCAATGTTCGCCACCGATTCATGTAAAGCAGAAACTCCACTTTTGCCTGCTCTGGACCTATTCTGAATATACCACTTCCATTTGATTATGCTCGCCTCTTGTGCATGTCCAATTCTGTGATAAGCTGGGGTACTCATTACCCAAGTCATAATTGGAATTCCAGGCCTTAATATCACTTCATGACCCAGGGTTAGTTGCTCAGTTTCTACTAAAGCCCAATATGCAGCTAACAACTGCTTCTCAAAAGGTGTCTACTGCACTCCAGATGAGGGCAGTTTCCTTGACCAAAAGCCTAAAGGTACACTTCGGCTTTGTTGTTTTTGCCACAGACTCCAATTTGCATAGTCATCTTGTACAGTCACTTGTAACTCCACTGGCCCATTTTGCATAGGCCATAAGTCTAGAGCTAATTGAATAGCAGCCTTTGCTTCCTCAAAAGCTCTACTTTGTTCAAGGCCCCAGTCGAATTCATATTTCTTTCTGGTGACTTTCTACAAGGGTTTTAAAATCTGTCCCAAATGTGGGATGTGGTGTCTCCAATAACCAAATAGCCCTATGAACTTTTGGGCCTCTTTCTTATTAGTAGGGGTGGGAAAATCCTGAATTTTTTGTCAAGCTTGTGGGAGAATTTCTCGCAGTCCTCTATTCCACTGTATCCCCAAGAATTTTACAGTTTGAGCTGGCCCCTGAACCTTTGCGGGGTTGATTTCCCATCCTTTGCTTTTCATATGGTCAGTTAATAATGCTAAACTCTCCTCCACTTCTTTTATATTCTTTCCCTGTATCATGATGTCATCTATGTAATGTGTAAGCTGTACACCAGGTAGCTTTAATTCATCCAAATGCTCAGCTACAATCCTGTGGCAAATAGTTGGGCTATGAATATATCCTTGTGGCAGGCGTGTAAATGTATACTGTCGGCCTTGCCAAGTAAAAACAAACTGGTTCCATTGCTTGGGGTCTATTGGGATCATAAAGAAGGCATTGGCCAAATCAATAACTGCATACCAAGTCCCTTCATGTTTTTGTATTCTCTCTATTAAAGTAACCGTGTCTGGAACAGCAGCATACAAGGGAGGAGTCACTTTGTTCAGCTGTCTATAATCTACTGTCATCCTCCATGTCCCATCTGACTTTCGGACTGGCCAGACAGGGTTGTTCCATTGAGTAGTTGTAGGGACTAACACTCCTGCCTCAACACATTCTCTTATAGTGTTGGCAATTTCATCTTGCCCACCTGGCACACGATATTGCCTCAAAGTAATTACTTCAGAAGGTTCAGGCAAAGTGATTGGATCCATCTTGATTTTCCCCACTAAGACTGGATTAATGCCTATTTTCCTCACAGCAAATTGGTATTTCCCTTCAGGTAAATTTAAGGTCATACCCTTCAAAATGTCTATTCCAATGATGTATTCAGGAATAGGCACAACAACCACACTATATTCTTTCTTGGGCAACTGTCCAATTTTCATCATCAATTTAACTTGTCTGGCTGATATTTCAGTCCCTCCTAGTCCTGTGATGGTAATAGGAGTTCCATGGCTGAATTTGTCTGGATTCCCATAGATAAGGGTGGCCTCGGCCCCAGTATCTATTAATGCCCTAGTTACTGTACTTGACCCATTTTTCCAATATATGGTCAAGTTAATGTGAGGTCTGCAATCCAGCTTACGTATTTCCTTAATTTGGGCTGGGGCCTGGCCTGTTTCCTAGTATTCCCTAGCATGTGATTCACTTGGGTATGAAGGTTCACCATCTGTAGCATTTTCAGGAGCAGTTCTTATTTCCCTATCTCTCCTGTTATTGAGTCCTTTATCTCGGTACATCCTGTACAATTCATTGGTTGGAATGCAATCTATCATTTCAAAACCTACTCCTTCTCTCAATAGAGCAGTGAACATTTCTTTTCTTGTCACTCCATTTAGGCGCCAAGTTTGCTGGCTGTTCACCCTTCTCTCTCGAGGAGATCTGTCCCTTCCCCAGTCTCCTAAGTCATGTAACTGTAAAATCTTATTTATCACCTCTGTAAGATGGCTCCCTACTTCCCCAAGTAACAAATTCAAAATTAGTTGTTTATAAGCAGGGGGAGCTGTCCTAATTATTAAATTCCTATGAGGGATTCCTATGGGATCATTGTAATATTTGTCTGCAGTTCCTGTCATAATAGCAGTCTTCATTACCTCCTCCTTTAGTCTCATGATACAATCTTTAAGTGAATACCAGGGTCTGTGCTCAGTGAGCCACATAGAATCATTAGTATATCTCTTATTGCATCCCGCAGCAGCTAATGCCAACAGAGTAGTCCTGCTAGCATCATCTCCTCGCTGATGATGTTCCCTAAAAGCTTGCTGAACTAGAGGATCGTGGCTGATACCTATGAATCTCATACAGTCCCTCTTATCTACTAATATTCCACCGGCCCCTTGATCACTGAGCCTTACCATCCAAGATATTAATGGTTCTCCTACTCTTTGGCTGAATCTACTCAAAATATCTGTGACCTCTTGTGGTGAGAAATCTTCCTGAAATTCCCTCGTAACTAAATTGCCACCTCTGGTTTCTGTCCTCCTCCTCTCTACGGGACGAACGCTTGTCTGAGTATTTAACCATCTCCCATTCTCTGTGCGAGGGATGTCCTGAACCCTAGTAGCGTTTTCCCTCTCAGCCCCTAAGACTGTCTCATTTTCCCCCCACTCGCTTTGCCACCATGGCAAGGACAAAGCAGGCAGTCAGGCTTGGTCTGGACTGAGTTGGGATGCACTCTTGGCTTATTTGGCCTCCTGTTGCTCCTAGCCACATTAATAGAAAAGTTCTCATCTGAGTCAGTGGGTTCTTGAGCAGCAATTTGTTCTCCTGCTATCTGAGATTCCCGTTCTTGCTGTGGGTTAGGAGTGCCCCCATCTCTTTCACTTAATCTCAATCTTTCATATACTAGCCGGTAGGCTGATAACACTATCCAGCTTTGCCTAGATAGTGATGCCCCTGACTGAATCCCAACCTCTTGTAAACACCTTTCCAAATCCTTAGGATCTCCTCTCTGTAGCCTTGGTTCCCAGTTTTCACAGGGTCCGGCTTTTTTAGCCAATTCCTTTGCTAAGGAGGAATAAAAAGGATCCTCCCACCCTGGGATATTCATCTCTTCCTCTGAAGTTCTTCTGCTTCTGAACAGAGATCTTATATCTAGCGATCCCATCCACCTCGTCACCAAATATATTAGGAAGGCAGAATTTATGATTTCAAAGAGAATCTCATATGTGCCTAAAAGGTCCGGAACTGCAGGATATAAGGAATTCTCTAGGCAGAAGGCAGGAGAACTAAAGCATGTATTTACACTCCACAGTAACAATCCCACAAACCAGCGTCCCCATTTTGATATTTTCATCAAAAGCTTCCAGGCCCAATAAGTCCGCCTCACAAGAGTAACTAGGAGGCCACAGAGAAGCGAGATGGTATAAGGCAAAATCGTATACATGCTTCCCCTCTGCGGTAAGAAGATTACCCACTAGCCTCTAGTCAGCTCTGCTACCGGCAGCTCAGCTTCGGCTGTAGGCGTCTCTGGCTCCAACTGGAAAAGGAAAGGAGGATCTTCAAGCTGTCCTCCCCCCTCTTATAGAGTTTTTGACATCATCAAGCGCCGCCTGAACGACCAGGGCCGATTGGTTCTTGACTTGGCCCCTCCCCCAGCGTAGACCACATTAACACACCTCCCCTCAGCCAGCGCCACGACTCATCACACAGGAAACTCTGGTCCTGCCCTGGAAGAGCAAGCCCCAGCGTCCAGGGAAGCTCAACGAGGCAAGCTGAGTCATTCAAAGAAAACAAAGTCCATTCTGGCTACAGTCACCAGCCTCACTTTCTCCTCCCAAGATATCTTTCTCTCTCTCCCCTTCTCCTTTTCCATCTCCACTCTGAAGCTCATATATTAGACCATAATAAGTCCCTGCTCAAGTTCCACTTAATGGCTGTATTTCGGGCCCTCCTGACTTAGAGTGAATGTCAATGGTAACTGTTTTTCTTTCGAATAGCAACCTGGAGGGTCTTCCCTTCCCAGCTTCCCTTTTTTTTCTTTTTCTAAAGGTGCCATCCCTTGACTCACTTCTTAAAGAGGTCTATTCACTGAATGAATTGGTGTTACCCCACTCAATGTGAGTGCATGAAAAGGCCTGAGTCTAAAAGGGCCAGGGTCTCTCATGTGTTTTCTAGAGTACCACTAACCTATCACTCATATTCTCTGGTACCTTAGATACTTTGTTAGTTGCCTAGTCTTGCAACTTCTATTTCTATCTATACACCAGCGTCTTTCAGCTATAATCCACTCTACTCTTAGAGCCAACCTCATACTTTTTTGCTTAATCTATTGGAATATTCTCCCAAGTTTTCTACCTGCCTCATCTTTTCTCCCTTCTATCTATCTGCCACATAACTAAAAGTAATTTTTCCTAAAGCATAAGTATTACTATGTTAACATTTTCTACTTTTCCCCCTGGTAAATCTCAGTGGCTCTATATTACCTGTAAAGTTAAATATGAACTACTTTCTTTGACAAATGGAGTACTTCACAACTTAGACATTTCCTATCTTTTTAGTTCTTACACATTACCTATCATCTACTCTCTGAAACCCTTATCATTATAATTAACATTAGCTTATCTGATGTTAATCTGGAGGTGCTTTTTCACTGGATGTCCCTGATATCTAAGCTGCTTACTTTTCTATTGTCAGGAAGTAATTGCTTTCACAAAGTAATTAACTAAGAGTAGAATTCACTGTCTATTACTTAATAAAGAGATGGTGTACTTTGCTGAATCATACATGTTTTAGCCATATCCAATGTGGGTATCATTTTTACCTGTGTTTATTTGTTACAACAGTTTTCTTTTTTCCTGTTCTAATGGGGATTATGGGAGGAATATTTTTCAATTTGAAAAAAAAAATGAAAAACAGATGGAGCATCCTCAGGAGGTTGATTTACCTTATAAACTTTTACTAGGCACAGCTTCACTTTCTTAAGGTACAGGTTGGGTTTTTACAGCTTTTTAGGCCTCCTGATTTTGTGGCTGATCAGCAGCGTTATATGACCAAACAGAAACTGGGAAAATGTATCAACTTTGGGGTCAATACATGTTTACCCTGGGATCTCAGAAGTGGCCAAAGGTCAGGTTTATTTTAGTGGAATAATTCATTACCAGAGATTCCCTGTTTTGATAAGAATTCTCTAAGATAAAGTAGAAGGTCTTTTTAAATACAGACTCAGCCAGGCTCATTCTGTTATTACCAGAAGTATGGCATAAAATACAGCCTGAGCATTTATTTAACACCACCTTGTAGCTCTTTTTTCTGGCTCTTAGAAGTTAACTTTTCTCAGCAACATATTGTTTCCCTCAAACTCAAACAATACATTGTATCTACCGTTTCCATAAATCAGGTTGTGTGAGAGATGACATTAGGCCTTAACCAATTTGAGAAAATGAAGACACTATAGTGTTTGACAAAGAAAAAGAGATATTTAAGAAATTGGATCATGCAAGACATGTTAAACACACTTTTGGAAAACTGAACTATGGCAAAGAAGGGGAATAATAATCACCATAGTCTCATATGATTAAAGAGCCTGGCTCCTTTCCAAGGCTAACTTGTCTACCTGCCCAATGCTCTCCTTCCATCCTGGCTCCTCTAATAGCAAGGGGATGTCAGATATGTAGATGGAGTTACAGGCAAGGAGGTATCTCAAAAACCTAGGAAATAGGACAATAATTGAGGGATTCAGGATTGGGGACACGGTTATATGTGTAGACAGTAGGGAAGGAAACAGTACAAGCAAGAAGGAATCCAAGTCAAAATTTTAAAATGTGAGGTATATATTCTAAGCATCCCTTCTGTCATTGCCATAGTCACTCATTCCTCCTCTTGCCTCCATCTTCTCTGTGTCTTTTAAAAAATTAAGTTGATTGATGAGTTCCCTATACATAATGCCTTCGTCCTTTTTGTCCCTTTTGTCCCTTTTCCTTTTAATCTTACACTTATTACACCTATTGCTTTCATTATGTTATATTTGAATGTTTGCCTTTGTTGATGGCTACGCAATTGAGATTTTTAAAAGTCTTTAGAAAGGTAGAGACAAAAGAAAGTGAGATAGGAAAAAAAAGAAGAGAGAAAACAGAAAAAGGTTAAAAAAGGAAATTAATCCAATAAGTAGAAATTTAAAGGGAGTTTCTTAGTTGAGTTTTCTCCTCACTTAAGCCTGAACTTAAAATAGGTGTGATCCTCTTTAACAAAATGGATTCTAATGTCAAATCTTTTTTTCTTTTTTGTGAGGCTCTTATTTTGATAGTTATATTCTTCTTTTCACTTGTTGTTTTTAAGGTACTTCAGTGAGAAGATGACTATGAGTTATGCTGAATATCTTGCCCTGTGTCAACATCTTCATTTACCGAATGTCATGGGGCAAAATGCTCCATCATGCAATGATTATTCCTGACACTGAATTCCATGAATAATCACTGGACCTATCTGCAGACCTTCTTTCAGGATATCCTGTTTCTTCTTGGTCTAGTTTTATCTATTACTGCACCCTTTTATGACAGTAGTTTCCGTTGCCATGACAAGTTTTCATATGTTAAGTGTATTATGGCAATGAACAAGAAAATTGCATGGTTACAAAATTTTCAGTTCTTTTTATTTACATTTCTGTTCTGTGTAGTATGAAGAACTTAAGATCTACTTTCCTAAAATACAAGTTCTTTATCATTTTTTTTGTCTTTAGAGGAATGATGCAGTTAAAATTTTGAGGAGTGGAATTAGATTTTTCCCCCCAAGGTATTGGTATTATTTAATTACATAAGTTAGTGAGACATGTTATTCATGTTCCAAAAATATTAATATACTTTAAGCATTTGATTCAAAAAAAGCACTTGAATTTCAAACCTTGGATTTAAAATAAGAAGAGTGTGAATGGGCTTGTCCTCCTCCTTAATAGCAGTCAGAAGTACAGTACTTCCCTAATTAATTTGCTTGTTTCCCATTGATTTTGGCATATAAAATCAATTTAGAAAACATTGGTTATTAGGAAAAAAATTTTTGAATGCAAAAGGAATACAGTACAGTTAAATGTAGTCGTAAAAATGCAAAAAAAGCTTTAGATGTTTAAAGTATAATATTTAGGAAAATTAGATAACATTTCCTTAGGTGAACGAATAGAAGGTTATATACTTTATATATTATAGTCTTTTATAAATTTGTTTTAGAAAAGAAGATTGACAGAGTATTTCTCCTTCATTATGTGCTTTAATTCACATTTGTGAAGTTTGATTATTAGTGACAAATTAACTTTTATTTTTAAAATAGTTTAGTACAAAATAGATTTTAAGTGTTTCCAATTCAGGTGCTCTTTTTGTTTAAGAAACAGTAGTAAGGTTACAGACTGTAACAAAATGAACTGCTTTTTGCAGTTTATATTATTGATAGATGTTAATTGCGTATATTGATAAACTTCTGTGAATGTCATAACTGTAATAACATTTAGTTTAGTCATGCATAGGAATTCTTAATAGTTTTATTATTCCTTTTCCTTTAATGTTAACAATACACCCTTTTTGCCTTAATAAAATGAAAAGAACACTAGGGTAAATTATGCATCTAGTTAAAATGCTAGTTTCATTAAATTTTAAAGAAAGCTTAAAAAATCATAAATAAGGAAAACAGTTTCTCAGCTATTGAGTCCAGGTTAAACCTATAACACTGGGGAGCCAAGATGATGGCTGGAAAGCAGGTACTTGTGTGAGCTCCCCACCAGGTCCCTCCAAAAACCTATAAAAATGATTCTGAACAAATTCTAGAACTGCACAACCCACAAAATAGCAGATGGAAGCAGGGCTGTAGCCCAGGGCAGCCTGGATGGTTGCTGGGTAAGGTCTATCATGCATGGAGCTTGGAGCAGAGGGGAGCAGAGCCCAGCATGAGCCATGCCCAGAATAACCAGAGTGGGAGCCAGGCAGAACAGACCATAGCGCTCTGAATCAGTGAGCTGTGGAAGTTACCAGACTTCTCAACTCACAAACACCAAAGACAACAGAGAAGGTTCGTGGGAAAAGTTACCAGGACAGAGTGAAGGAGTTTGTGGTTTGACCACTGCCCAATGGGCAGTGGGAGTGGTGCAACTCCACAACTAGAGCTGCAGTTGCTTCAGGTCCCAGGCCCATCTGGTGGGAGGAATTAAGTGGCAGATCAGAGCAGGAGAGCAGAACCTGCTTAAGATCTGAGTCTCTGTCCAGGTTGGCGGTTCTTGGAGGAGGAGGAGCACTGGTGTGGCACAGCTGGCTGTGTAGAAATAGCTGAGTAAACAACAGCACATCCCCTCAAGCTTGGAGCAAAATACTTTCTACCCTACAAGCAGTCATACCCTGAAAAAAAATTCAAGAGCCAAGTAGTTGGCTGGGAACATGGCCGGGCAGCAAAAGAGGACTCAGATTCAGACTCAGACTATGGAATCTTTCTTTGGTGACAAAGAAGACCAAAATATACAGCTGGAACAAGTCAATAAAGTCAAAGAACCTACATCAAAAGCCTAAAAGAAAAACTTGAACTGGTTTCAGGACATGGAAGAGCTCAAAAAGGATTTGGAAAAGCAAGTAAGAGGAGTAGAGGAAAAATTGGGAAGAGAAATGAGAAGGATGTGAGAAAACCATGAAAAAAAAGTCGATGACTTGTTGAAGGAAACCCCCCCAAAAACTGAAGAAAACAACACCTTAAAAAATAGACTAACTCAAATGGCAAAAGAGCTCCAAAAAGCCAATGAGGAGAAGAATGCCTTGAAAGGCAGAATTAGCCAAATGGAAAAGGAAGTCCAAAACACCACTGAAGAAAATACTGCATTAAAAATTAGATTGGAGGGGCAGCTAGGTGGCACAGTGAGTAGAGCACCGGCCCTGGAGTCAGGAGGACCTGAGTTCAAATGCAGCCTCAGACACTTGACACACTTACTAGCTGTGTGACCTTGGGCAAGTCACTTTACCCCAATTGCCCTGCCTTCCTCCCCTCCAAAAAAAATAAAAAAAAATTAGATTGGAGCAAGTGGAAGCTAGTGACTTTATGAGAAATCAAGATATCATAAAGCAGAACCAATGGAATGAAAAAGTGGAGGACAATGAGAAATATCTCATTGGAAAAACCACTGACCTGGAAAATAGATCCAGGAGAGATAATTGAAAAATTAGTGGACTACCTGAAAAAGTTTTAAAAACAGATGCTCAAAAACAAAAAAAAAAGTTTTTGCATGCAACTAGGAAATAAGACGCACAAGCAATAGGGTGTAGAAATTTATCTTGCCCTACAAGAAAGTAAGGGAAAAGGGGATGGGAGGGAAGTGGGGTGACAGAAGGGAGGACTGACTATGGAACAGGACAACCAGACTATACGCCATCTTGGAGTGGGGGGGGGGAGGGTAGGAAAGAGGAGAAAATTTGTAATTCAAACTCTTGTGAAAATCAATGCTTTAAACTAAATATATTAAACTAAAAAATAATACCCCCTACCTCCCCCCAAAAAAGGAGAAAAAAGAAATGTATTACATATTATATATATATATATATATATTAAAGTATATATATAATATATATATTATATATATAAATGGAATATCAATTTTTTCATAAAAGACTTTCAGCTTCGTGTGCAATCTTTTTTTTATTATACTCTATTATGGAAATGCTCATTTTATCCTATAAATTAAAAATTAATATTTTTTAAAAAATCAGGAAGAAAAAAAATTAGATTGGAGCAAGTGGAAGCTAGTGACTTTATGAGAAATCAAGATATTTTAAAGCAGAACCAAAGGAATGAAAAAGTGGAATACAATGTGAAATATCTCATTGGAGAAACACCTGACCTGGAAAATAGATCCAGGAGAGATAATTGAAAAATTAGTGGACTACCTGAAAGCCATGATCAAAAAAAGAGCCTAGTTATCATCTGTCAAGAAATTATCAAGGAGAGCTGCCCTGATATTCTAGAGCCACAGGGTAAAATAGAAATTGAAAAAATCCACAGATCGCCTCCTCAAAAAGATTCCAAAAAGAAAACTCATAGAAATATTATCGCCAAATTCTAGAGCTTGTAGATCAAGGGGAAAATACTGCAAGTAGGCAGAAAGAAACAATCTGAGCATGGAGGAAACATAATCAGAATAACAGAAGATCTAGCAGCTTCTACATGAAGGGATCGAAGGTCTTGGAATATGATATTCTGGAGGTCAATGGAGCTAAGATTAAAACCAAGAATCAACTACCCAGCAAAACTGAGTATCATGCTCCAAGGCAAAATATAGATTTTCAATAAAATAGAGATCTTTCAAGCTTTCTCAGTGAAAAGACCTGAGCTGAATAGAAAATTTGACTTTCAAATACAAGAATCAAGAGAAGCATGAAAAGGTAAACAAGAAAGAGAAATCATAAGGGACTTACTAAAGTGAACCTGTTCTATTTACACTCCTACTTGGAAAGACGATGTGTATGATTCATGAGACATCAGTATTAGGGTAGCTGAGGGGAATATACATACATAGATACATACACACATATGAATGTACATATATATGTGTATAAATACATATATATATATATATATATATATATACACACACACACACACATATGTGTGTGTATACACATGTATATCTATAGCCAGAGGGCACACGGTGACTGGAATATAAAGGGATGATATCTAAAAAAAAAAATCAAATTAAGGGATGAGAGAAGAATATATTGAGGAGGGAGAAAGGGAGAGATAGAATGGGGTAAATTATCTCACATAAAAGTGCAAGGAAAAGTAGTTCTGTAGGAAGGGAGGAGGGAGCAGGTGAGGGGGAATGAGTGAATCTTGCTCTCATTGGATTTGACCAGAGGAGGGAATAATATACACATTCAATTGGGTATCTTACCCCACAGAAAAATAGGAGGAAGGAGATAAAAAAAAAGGGGATGATAGAAGGGAGGGCAGAAATGGGGAGGAGGTAAACCAAAGCAAACACTTTTGAAAAGGTACAGGGTCAAGGGAGAAAACTGGATAAAGGGGAATAGGATAGGAAGAAATAAAATATATTAGTCATTCACAGTTTTGTGGAAGGGTTTTGCATAATGATACACATGTGGCCTACGTTGAATTGCTTGCCTTCTTAGGGTGGGTGGGTGGGGAGGGAAAGCCGAGACAATTTGGAACTCAAAGTTTTAAAAGAAGATGTTCGAAGAAAGTTTTTTTATGTAACTAGGAAATAAGATATAGAGGCAATGGGGCATAGAAACCTATAGTGCCCCACAAGAAAGTAAGGGAAAACAGGATGGGAGCTCAGTGGGGTGACAGAAAGGAGGGCTGACTGGGGAATGGGGCAACCAGAATATATGCCATCTTGGAGTGGGTGGAAGGATACAAATGGGAAGAAAATTTGTAATTCAATCTCTTGTGAAAATTAATGCTGAAAACTAAAAATATTACATAAATGAATAATTATTTAAACTTAAAAAACCCCTATTACAGCAATTCCTCAATACTACCTAAAATCTGTAACTTTACAATATTGTTTGTATTAAATATTTTTAAATAAATGGGCTATTAGCTATTTTTATAATAGACAAATTTTTCTAACAATATTTGTTGTAATGGACTTGACTTTAATAAGATTTAAACAGAACCTAGTATCTCTAGTTTAAAGAATATGGCATATTTTCTTTTAACAAGCAGCAAAATAACACTGAAGACTTGTTCTTGCATGAAGAAAAAGGAATTTGCAAATCCTTTATTTAAAATAAAATACCCAAAATAATTAGTGATACGTTCCATGACTCGCCATGTACGCTTTGATATGTTTTAATTTCACCATTTCTGTCTTAAGTATGACAATTTCATTTTCTCTTTTTCAAATGTGTTGCATTTTTAGTCTCATTTCTGGTGATTTAAAAAAATCTTTTTCATAACTAAACATTGGGCTAATATCATCAAAGAAAAGGTAATGATGATCCTCTCAGGCTGCATCTTTTAAGTAAAATGTGAGTATTTTTCTTTTTTAAAATGTTAACTTAAATATTAATATTGATTTAATCTTTAATGAAGGTAGTTGGCCAACAGGTACATTCAAGAGAATGTCTCCCATTTTCCTATGCTGTCATCTGGGTACCTGGGATTAATTTCTTAATATACTCTTTTTCTAAATAATTTGTCATAATGTTAAGGAACAAAAGTCTCAGATGAGAAATATGTCAATTTATCATCTTTGCAGATTTTAAAGGATAGTTTTTAAGGTTTTTTATAATTAAGATTTTTTTATTTTTAGTTTACAGCATAATTTTGAGCTCCAGATTTTCTTCCCCCCCACCCCTCACCAAGACAGCATGGAATCCAATATATCTTCTACATACAACTTCGCATTGAACTTATTTACACAATAGTTGACTTGTAAAGAAGAATTATGACCAATGCAATGAATCATGAGAAAGAAGAAACTAAACCAAAAACAAAACCCCAAAATAAAAACAAGTACAAAAGGGAAATAAAAAAATAAAGGGAAAAAAAGGCCAGCACAAAGTGTGCCTCAATCTGCATTCAGACTCCATACTTTCTCTGGATGTAGACAGCACTCTCCATCGTGGGTCCTTTAGAGTTGTCTTTGCACCCTGTATTGCTGAGAAGAGAGAAGTCTATCAGGGTTGGTCATCACAGAATCCATACATCTTTGGTTGTGTATAATATTCTCCTGGTTTTGCTCCATTCACTCAGCATTATCTCGTGTAGGTTTTTCCAGGTTATTATGCAGGTCGTATCTTCCCCATTTCTTGCGACAGAATAGTATTCCATTACCTTCATATGCTACAACTTGTTCAGCCATTCCCCAATGGATGGGCAGCCCCTTGATTTCCAATTCTTTGCTACTACAAAAAGAGCCACTATGAATATTTTGTACATATGGGTCCTTTTCCCACTTGTGTGATATCTTTGGGATGCAACCCTACAAGTGGTATTCCTGGGTCAAAGGGTATAAACATATATATAGCTCTTTGGGCATAGTTCCAAATTGCTCTCCAGAATGGCTGCATCAGTTTACAACTCCACCAGCAATTTTTGCACATCCTCTCCAGCATTTATTACCTTCCTGTTTTGTCATTTTTGCCAATCTGACAGGAGAGATGTGGTACCTAAGAGTTGTTTTGATTTGCATTTCTCTAATTAGTAGTGATTTCAAGCATTTTTTCACATGCCTATAGATATCCTTAATTTCTCCCTCTGAAAATTACCTGTTCATATCCTTTGACCATTTTTCAGTGGGGGAATGACTTGAATTCTTCTAAATTTGGCTCAGATCCTTGTATATTGTGGACATGAGGCCTTTGTCAGAGACACTAGTTACAAAGATTTTTCTCCCAGTATTCTGCTTCCCTCATAATCTTTGTTGTGTTTGCCTTTTTTATAGAAAAACATTTCAATTTAACATAATCAAAATTATCCATTTTGAATTTTGTAATGCCCTCTATCTCTTGTGTCATGAATTCTTTGCTTTTACATAAATCTGATAAGAAAACTATTCCTTGCTCTCCCAAATTGCTTATAGTATCAGCCTTTTTTGCTAAATCATGAACCCATTCTGACTTTATTTTGGTATATGGTGTAAGATATTGGTCTGTGCCCAGCTTCTTCCCTACCACTTTCCAATTTTCCCAGCAGTTTTTTTTTGTGAAATAGTGAGTTCTTAGCTCAGAAGCTGGATTCTTTGGGTTCATCAAAGAGTGGACTGCAATATTTGTTGGCTACTGGGTCTTGTGTACCTATCCTATTCCGTTGATCCACAACTCTTTTTCTTAGCCAGTATCAGGTAGTTTTCAGGACTGCTGCTTTATATATCTGGTATGGCTAGGCCACCTTCCCTAGCATTTCTTTTCATTAATTCCCTAGATATTCTAGACCTCTTGCTTTTCCAGATGAATTTTGTAATTATTTTATCCAGCCCTGTAAAATAATTTTTTGGTAGTTCAATTGCTATGGCACTGAATAGATAAATTAATTTAGGTAAAATTGTCATTTTTATTATATTAGCATGAGCAACTGATACTTTTCCATTCATTTAGATCTGACTTAATTTGTGTGAAAAGTGTTTCATAATTATGTTCACATAGGCCCTGGGTTTCTCTTGACAGATAGACTCCCAAACGTTTAATAGTGTCTACAGTAACTTTGAATGGAATTTCTCTTTCTACATCTTGCCGTTGGGCTTTGTTAGTAATGTATAAGAAAGCTGAGGATTTATGTTGGTTTATTTATATCCTGCAACTTTGCTAAAGTTGTTTATTATTTCAAGTAGTTTTTTTTCTTTATTCTATAGGATTCTTTAAGTAAATCATCATATCATCTGCAAAAAGTGATAATTTAGTTTCTTCTTTGCCTCTTCTAATTCCTTCAATTTCTTTTTCTTCTTTTATTGCTACAACTAACATTTCTAGTATCAAATTGAATAGTAGGGGTGATGGTGGACATCTTGTTTCACCCCTGATCTTATTGGGAATGCATCTAGCTTATCCCCATTACAAATAATGCTTATTGACAGTTTTAGGTAGATGCTATTTAGAATTTTAAGGAAGGCACCATTTATTCCTATGCTTTCTAATGTTTTCAATAGGAATGGGTTTTGTATTTTGTCAAAGGCCTTTTCTGCATCTATTGAAATGATCATATGGTTTCTGCTAGTTTTTTGCTGATATGATCAATTATGCTGATAATTTTTCTAATATTGAACCAGCCTTGCATTCCTAGAATAAATCCCACCTGATCATAGAGTATTATTCTCATGACAAGTTGTTGCAAACTTTTTGCTAATATTTTGTTTCAAATTTTTGCCTCAATAATCATTAGGGAAAATTGGTCTACAATTTTCTTTCTCAGTTTTGGCTCTTCCTGGTTTGGTTATTAGCGCCATATTTGTGTCATAAAAAAAATTTGTTAGGTCTCCTTCTTCACCTATTTTCCCACATAGTCTATAAAGTATGGGAATTAATTGTTCTTTAAATGTTTGATAGAATTCACATGTAAAACCATCTGGCCCTGGAGATTTTTTTTCCTAGGGAATTCATTGGTGGCTTGCTCAATTTCTTTTTCTGAGATGGAGTTATTTAGATATTTTACTTTCTCTTCTGTTAACTTGGGCAATTTATATCCATATCCGAAAGGTTGTCAAATTAATGGGCATACCATTGGGCCAAATAATTCCTAGTTATTGTTTCAATTTCCTCTTCATTAGAGGTGAATTCCGCGTTTTCATCTTTGATACTGGTAATTTCATTTTCTCCTTTCTTTTTTCAATCAAATTGACCAAAGGTTTATCAATTTTACTGTTTTTTTTCATAAAACCAACTCTTGGTTTTATTTATTAATTCAATGGTTTTCTTGATTTCAATTTTATTAATCTCTTCTTTGATTTTCAGTATTTCTAATTTGGTATTTAATTGGGGATTTTTCAATTTGTTCCTTTTCTAGCCATTTCAGTTGCATGCCCAATTCATTTGATCTCCTTTTCCTCTATTTTATTCCTGTAAGCATTTAAACATAGAAAACTTCCCCTAAGAACTGCTTTTGCTGCATCCCATAAATTTCGGTATGTTGTCTCATTATTGCTATTTTCTTGAATAAAGTTATTAATTGTTTATGTTATTTGTTCTTTGGCCCACTCATTCTTTAGAATTAATTTATTTAGTTTCCAATAAATTTTTAGCTTATTTTTCCATGGTTCTTTATTACAAATAATTTTTATTGCATAGTGATCTGAAAAGGATGCTTTAACTACTTCTGACTTTCTGCACTGGATTGTGAGGTTTTTATGCCCTAGTACATGGTCAGTTTTTGAGTATGTCCCATGTACCCCTGAGAAAAAAGGTATATTCCTTTTTACCCCCATTCAGTTTTCTCCAGAGGTCTATCACACCTGCCTTTCCTAAAATTCTGTTCAACTCCTTTACTTCTTTCTTGTTTATTTTGACATTTAGATTTATCAAGTTCAGAGACTGGCAGGTTGAGTTCTCCCATTATTATAGTTTTGCACTCTTTTTCTTCCTGTAACTCCCTTAAAATCTCCTCTAAGAATTTGCATGCTTACCACTTGGTGCATATATATTAAACAATGTCATTGCTTCATTGTTTATGGTGCCTTTTAGCAGGATGTAGTGGCCTTCCTCATCCCTTTTAATTAGATCTATCTATGCTTTTGCTTTGTCTGAGATTAGGATTGCTACCACTGGTTTTTTTTTACTTTATTTTTTTATTCCCCTTCCTCCTCCTCCTACTTCTCCTCCTCCTCCTCCTCTTCTTGTTCTTCTTCTTCTTTGTCTTCTTCTTCTTCTTCTTCTTCTTCTTCTTCTTCTTCTTCTTCTTCTTCTGCTGCTGCTGCTGCTGCTGCTGCTGCTGCTGCTGCTCTTTCTTCCTTTTTTCTTTTTCAATTTTCTTTTCCACTTTTTCCTCCCTCTCTTTGTCTCCCTGGGTCTTCCTATCTTTTTTAAAAAAAAATTTAAAATTTATTTATTAAATTTACTTAATATTTTTAGTTTTCAACATTAATTGCCACAAGAGTTTGAATTACAAAATTTCTCCCCACTTCTATCCTCCCACCCACTCCAAGATGGCATATATTCTGGTTGCGCCATTCCCCACTCAGCCCTCCCTTCTGTCACCCCACTCCCCTCCCATCCCCTTTTCCCTTACTGTCTCGTAGGGCGGGATAAGTTTCTATGCCCAATTGCCTGTGTATCTTATTTCCTAGTTGCATGCAAAAACTTTTTTTTCTTTTTGTTTTTGAACATCTGTTTTCAAAACAGTGAGTTCCAAATTATCTCCCCTCTTCCCTCCCCATCCACTCTCCCTAAGAAGGCAAGCAATTCAACATAGGCCACATGTGTATCATTATATAAAACACTTCCACAATACTCATGTTGTGAAAGACTAACTATATTTTGCTCCTTCCTAACCTATCCCCCTTTATTGAATTTTCTCCCTTGACCCTGTCCCTTTTCGAAAGAGTTTGTTTTTGATTACCTCCTTCCCCTATCTGCCCTCCCTTCTATCGTCCCACCTTTTTTTATCTCCTTCCTCCTTCTTTCCTGTGGGGTAAGTTACCCAATTGAGTGTGTATGTTATTCCCTCCTCAGGTCAAATCTGATGAGGGCAAGATTCACTCATTCCCCCTCACCTGCCCCCTCTTCCCTTCCTACAGAACTGCTTTTCCTTGCCACTTTTATGTGAGATAATTTACCCCATTCCATCTCTCCCTTTCTCCCTCCTGAATATATTCCTCTCTCATCCCTTAATTTGATTTTTTTTTAGATATCATCACTTCATATTCAACTCACTCACCCTGTGCCCTCTGTCTATACACACACACACATATACACATATATGTATGTATGTATATATATACATACTATATATATGTATGCGTATACGTATATGTGTATATTCCCTAATACTGAGGTCTCATGAATTATATACATCATCTTTGTGTGTAGGAATGTAAACAAAACAGTACAAATTTAGTAAGTCCCTTGTGATTTCTTTTTCTTCTTTACATTTTCATGCTTCTTTTGATTCTTGTACTTGAAAGTCAAATTTTCTATTCAGCTCTGGTCTTTTCACTGAGAAAGCTTGAAAGGCCTCTATTTTATTGAAAATCTATATTTTGCCTTGGAGCATGATACTCAGTTTTTCTGGGTAGGCGATTCTTGGTTTTAATCCTAGCTCCATTGACCACAGAAATATCATATTCCAAGCCCTTCGATCTCTTAATGTAGAAGCTGCCAGATCTTGGGTAATTCTGATTGGGTTTCCACAATACTCAAATTGTTTCTTTCTGGCTGCTTACAGTATTTTCTCCTTGATCTGGGAGCTCTGGAATTTGGTGACAATATTCCTAGGAGTTTTTTGGGGGGGGATCATTTTGAGAAGATCTGTGGATTCTTTCAATTTCTATTTTACCCTCTGGTCTAGAATATCAGGGCAGTTCTCCTTGATAATTTTTAGAAAGATGATATCTCAGCTCTTTTTTTGATCATGGCTTTCAGGTAGTCCAATAATTTTTAAATTATCTCTCCTGAATCTATTTTCCAGGTCAGTGGTTTTTGCAATGAGATATTACACATTGTCTTCCACTTTTTCATTCCTTTGGTTCTGTTTTATAATATCTTGATTTCTCATAAAGTCACTAGCTTCCACTTGCTCCAATCTAATTTTTAAGGTCTTATTTTCTTCAGTGGTGTTTTGGACTTCCTTTTTCATTTGTCTAATTATGCCTTTCAAGGCATTCTTCTCCTCATTGGCTTTTTGGAGCTCTTTTGCCATTTGAATTGGTCTATTTTTAAGGTGCTGTTTTCTTCAGTATTTATTTTGAGTCTCCTTTAGCAAGTCATTGACTTGTTTTTCATGGTTTTCTTACATATTCTCATTTCTCTTCCCAATTTTTCCTCTACTTCTCTCACTTGCTTTTCCAAATCCTTTTTGAGCTCTACCATGGCCTCAGACCATTTCTTGTTTTCCTTGGAGGCTTTTGATGTAGGTCTTTGACTTTGTTGACTTGTTTTGGTTGTATGTTTTGGTATTCTTTCTCACCAAAGAAAGAATCCAAAATCTGAGACTGAATCTGAGTCTGTTTTCATGACCTGGCCATGTTCCCTGACAACTTTCTTGACCCTTGAGTTTTTCGACGCGGTATGACTTCTTGTAGAATAAAGAGTACTTTGTTCCAAGCTTGAGGGGATGTGCTGTTGTTTTCAGAGCTATTTCTATACAGCCAGCTGTGCCACACCAGTAATCCTCCTACCCCAAGAACCACCGACCTGGACCTGACTCAGATCTTAAGCAGACTCTGCAGTCCTGCCCTGATCTGTCACTTAATTCCTCCCACCAGGTGGGCCTGGGGCCTGAAGTAACTGCAGCTGTACTTTTGTAGGTGCTGCACTCCTGCTGCCCCCTGAGGCAGTGGCTGAACCCCGAACTCCTTTCACTCTCTCCCCTGCAGCTTTTCCCACTAACCTTCTCTGTTGTCTTTGGTGTTTGTGGGTTAAGAAGTCTGGTAACTGTCACACCTCATTGATTCAAGGCACTAGGGCCTGTTCTGCCTGGCTCCTCATCGGGTTGGTCCTGCTGCTGCCCGTGCTGGGCTCTGCTCCCCTCTTCTCCCAGCTCCCTGTGATAGACCCTCACCCAGCGACCATCCAGGTTGTCCTGTCCTGAAGCCCTTCTTCCCTCTGCTATTTTGTGCATCCTGCAGTTCTAGAGTTTGTTCAGGGCCATTTTTATAGGGTTTTGGAGGGACCTGGTGGGAAGCTCACACAAGTCCCTGCTTTCCAGCCACCATCTTGTCTCTGCCTCCCTTTTTTTTTCACTTTAGCTGAAGCACAATGTATTCTACTCCAGCCTTTTACATTTATCCTATTTGTATTCCCCTGTTTCAAAAGTGATTCTTGTAAACAACACACTGTAGGACTATGGCTTTTAATCCAACTTGCTATCCACTTCCATTTTATGGAAGAGTTCATCCCATTCACATTTGCAGTTATGATTACTATCTGTGTCTTTTTCTCCATCCTATTTCCCCCCATTTATGCTTTTATTTCTCCCTTTCCCCTTTCACTCCTCAAGAAAGTTTTGCTTTTGACCACTGCTTTCCTCAGTTTATTCTTCCCCTTGATTCCCCTCCCCTATATTACCATTTTCCACTTGCTACTCCTTCCCTCCCTTCTAACCATCCCCTGTCCCTTTTTTTCCCTTTCCCCTCCTGCTGCCTGTAGGACAAGTTAGATTTCTGTACTTATCAGGGCATGTTATTTCCTTTTGAATGAAATCAGATCAGAGTAAAGCTCAAATACTACTCTTCTCCCTCTCTTCTTATCTTCTACTGTAACATGTTTTTGTGCCTCTTCATGTGATATTACCCTTTTCTACTCCCTCCTTACTTCTTCTCCCAGAACCATCCTTTTATATCTCTTAATTTTTTATCGTTATATCGGTTATTTTATGCTGATGTCTATGAATATCCCTCTCAACTGTCATAATGAATATACTATTCTCAATATATTTGACATATATATACATATGTAAAACAAAATAATCCTATATAAGGATGTAATTAACCTTATTGATTAACTAGGGGTTTCCCCCCATTTACCTTTTTATGTCTCTCTTGAGTTTTGTATTGGAGATCAAATTTTCCATTGAGCTCTGGCCTTTTCATAAGGAAGGTCTGAAATTCCCTTATTTCATTGAATGTCCATCTGCTTGCCTGGAAAATTATGCTCAATTTTTCTGGGTAGTTGATCCTTCGTTGTAGTTCAAGCTCCTTTGCCTTTTGGAATATTATATTCCAATTTCTCCTGTCATTTAATGTAGAAGCTGAGAGATCCTGTGTGATCCTGACTATAGTTCTGTGATATCTGAATTGTTTCTTTCTAGCTGCTTGAAGGATTTTCTCCTTGTCCTGGTAGTTCTGGAGTTTGGCTATAATATTTCTTGGTGTTTTCAATTTAGGATCTTTTTCAGGTGGTGATCTATGGATTCTTGTAATGACAATTTTATCCTCTGGTTCTAGGACCTCTGGACAATTTTCCTTAAGGATTTCATGGAAGATATTGCCCAGGCTCTTTTTTTCATCATAGCTTCAGGTAATTCCTAGATTGTCTCTCCTGGATCTATTTTCCAGGTCGATTGTTCTTCCAATCAGATGTGTCACCTTTTCTTCTATTTTTTTCATTTTTTAGATTTTGTTTGGCTGATTCATGATATCTCATAGAGTCATTAGGTTCTAGTTGCCAATTATAATTTTTAGTAGTTTGCTTTCTTCCTTTGTCTTCTCTCTCCTTTTCCATTTGGTTGATTTTACTTTTCAATGAGACATTTTCTCCAATTATATTCCGATTGTCCTTAGCCAATTTCCCAATTTTACCTTTTAAAGGTTTGTTTTCCTCATTGAATTTCTTTTTCCATTTTTCTTTTACCTCCCTAATTTGGTTTTTAAAGTCCTCCTTGAGTTCTTCTAGGAATGCTTTTTGGTCTGGATACCACTTCGCTTTCCCTTTTGAGGTTTTAGATGTGGGTGTAGTGTCCATGCTGTCCTCTTCTGAACTGGTATTTTGATCTTCCCTGTCTCTATAATATGAATCAATCATCTTTGAAGGCTTCTTGGTATTTTTTTCATGGTATCTTTTTTCCTCCTGGTTTCTGAAGTGGATCTCTGGTTCTGGGGCTCAGTGGGCTATGTACCAAGTTTCTTGTGTTGGGATCTAGCTTTATGTGCTATGGCTTCAGGCTTCGTGAGGAGTGGGGGAGGGCTGGTCTGGCTGCTGGGAGTTTTTTCTTCCTCAGGACTGTTCTGGGTGGTTTCAGCTGGTGTCTGTGTTTGTGGCTGCCATTTCCCCTGGCTGTGCAAAGCCAAGTCTGGGGTCCTGGCATTGAGATTAGTAAGCTCCACCCCCTGGGGCTCGGTTACTCTCATTGTTCTACTGGGGTGATGGCTGCTGTGACACCTCTCTTATTGCATTAGTCTCCCTCCACCACCACAAGAAGGGCCCTCTCCCCCACTTCTCTTGCTACTGAAGCCCCCCTCCTGGCTCCTCTGTTTTTCCTGAGGTTTCATTCCCTGGGTTTATTCAAGGGAGGGATATGTTCTGTTTTACCTCTCCATCATGGCTCCCAGAAGTTCAAGAAGGCAAGTTTGAAACCTTTAGACTGTGGGTTGGAAGCCTCTGGGCTAGCTACTCCTGTGGCTGCAGGCTTTGTACACTGACAGAATCCCATTCTAGCCTTGGTTTTTAAGTTTTTAATATAACTCTTTTTTTAAATACAATTTTTTTTCTTTGTTCACATGTCTAAATGTTCCCCATAAAAATGAGTAGATAGTGAGATACACATGTATATTTCTAACTTAAATTATCTAATTACATAATTTTTCATTATGGTTAGGAAACTTGTTTGTTAAAGCATTCTTAGAAAGGCATTAGTAGTGCTTCATCTGTGGTTAACGAACACTCTGTATGTAAGAAGATATGAATTGCAGGTTGATTGGCAGAAAAATAGATGGATTGTGTACACATGGATGCTTAGATTGATAGACAGGCATTAAGATAGGTAAATAGGTGATAAACATTTATTTAGAGAGAGAATTGCACTCATGTAGCAAAAAGTATGGACATGGCAGAAACGGGGATGAATGGAAGCATAGATAGAAGCCTAGAAAGATGCAGTTGGGCCATGAACATGAGTAGATTATGAGAGAGATAGATGATAGTAAACATAAATAGTTATAAAAATTGACTGATAGACATAGAAGAGTGTAGAAAAAATGGCAGAAAAGAATAAAGTACATATTGAAGACTGGAGAGAAAGATGATATGGGAAATATTTTATGTATGTATGTACAGATAGGCATATGAGGAGGAAATAGAAAATTGCTTGCAGATTAGGAAATAGTAAGGAGAGATGGAAAATATATAAGTGACAAGGATGGAGAATTTCAGCCTGCTTGACAGAAGTAGAGATGGATAAGTGAACAAACGGGAAAAGTGGATAGGTGAGAGAGATGGAAATAAAGATGAAAGGATGGACAGAAAGTGGCAAAAAGACATATATAAAGATAAATACATGGATGTGTGGTGGGTGGGTAGATCAATGGATGAATCAGCAGATAGAAAGAAACATGCTTTTGTGGATAGAGAGAGATGGATAGGTATATAGGCAAGCCCCTCCAAAAGCAAATACAGAAAGACATTCAGGCAGAAAAATAGAGACATACAGTGAAATAGAGGATAGGTAATACGGTGGTAGGTGAGTATGTGGCCAGTTAGATGGATAAATGGATCAATGGATGTAGAAAAGGAGTGGATGGATGACCACAAACAAAAAAAGGAAAGACACACATAGTTGAATATGAAAAAAAATGAAAGGAAGAAAAGAAGGAAGAAAAAAAGAAAGTAAGGGAAGTGTGGGGCAGACAGAGAGAGGGGGGATGATTAAGGAAGGAAGGAATAAAAAAGATATTAAGGAAGAAGGCAGCATAGAAATGAAGCAGGATTGAGAGGAAGTAGTGGATGAAGAAAGGAATCAGGAATATAATAACAAAAGTATTTTTAAATTAATTCAGTAGTTTTTGATAGGACATGAAAAAATGAAAAACAGAGAGGACTGAAAATACAGAAACAATTATAGAAGCTCTTTTTTGGTGGTAAAGAATTGGAAATCAAGGGAATTCCTACCTATTGGGGAATAGCTAAGCAACTTGTGGTATATGAATGTAAAGCTATAAGAAATGAGGAGCAGATGGACTTCATAATAACCTGGAAAGACTTATATGATCTGGTGTTGAGTGATGGCAGCAGAACCAGCAGAACATTATACACAATTACAGACACATGCTATCTGTGATGACTAACTTTGATAGACTTGGCTCTTCTCAGCAATACAAAGTTCGAAGACAGCTCCAAAAGACCCATGATGGAAAAAGCTATCCACATCCACAGAAAGAGTTATGGAGTCTGAATGTTGATTGAAGCAAACTCTTGCTCTCTTTTTTTCTTTTCTTTTTTTCTTCTTTTTTCATTTTGTTTCTTCTTTCTTATGATTCATTTCATTGGTTATAATTCTTATTTACAACTTGATTATTGTATAAACAAGCTTAAATCAAAGGTATATGTAGAACCTATATCAGATTACATGCTGTCTTGGGGGGCTGGAAATGAGAAGGAGGATGAGAAAATTTGGAACCCAAAAACTTGTGAAACTGAGAGTTGTAAACTAAAAATAAAAATAAATTAAACAAAGAAATAAAATACAGAAAGTATTTTGTATTGGAAAGTATGTAGGAAGAAAAAGCAATTTTAAATGAATGTAAGAATTCAAATGAAAAGAGCAAATTATGGAGGAAGGAAAGAAAGTAGGGAGAAGAAATAATAGATGGAAAGAAGGGAGAAAGGGAGAAGGGGAAAGCTTAAGAAAAGGGAGAGAGGAAAGGCAAAAGGGAACAAAGGAAAGAGGCATTTGCAGAAGGATTGGAAGAAGGAAGGAAGGGAAAAAGAAAGGGGAAGGTAGAATGGACAAAATATGAAAATAGGGAATCAAAGATGCACTTGTGGAACAATTGGAAAGATAAAGGAAAGATGTACTATAAGAAAGAGAGAGTAAGGAAGGACAGATGAAAGAATAAAGGAGGCATTGATGGAAGGAATACAGGAAAAGAAAAGATAGGATAGATAAATAAAGTGCTGAGGGTGAGACAAAGTCCAGGAACCCCAAGACTGGCATTCCCAGAGAGGGTTGTTGGAGGGGAGTATCCTTCAAACACCAGAGTCCTGGAGAGGAACAGGGCCATCTGGAATGAATTCATGATCTCAAGTATTCTTCAAGTCAAGGTGGCAAAGATTTATTATGCTTTTGAGCAGACAAGAATTCTTAGGGACCCTGCAACCTTTAGGGGTACAGGTAAAGTTTATGCAGGTTAAACTTTAGTAAAACATGCCAAATATGTTAATTATGTGATTCAGGGTGAGTTTAGGGAGTGGTTAAGGAGTTGTCAGTCCCTAAAGGAACATACACTTTTTGTATCTACTGCACAGGTATCTTACCCAGAGTTCACTGGGAAACATCACTAAGTCAACTAACAGTCAGAGATGACTGGAAATATCCAAGCTGCTTCCATCAATGTATTGTTAGACAAGATAAATGTAAAGGAGCATACATATGTCTAGGTCTAGCATTCAGGTGATAGGTCAGTGAGTAGTAAATGTCGTTATGACCCAGTATATGGCCAGTTCAGCACACACACAGCTGGTCTGAAATAATGAATTCCATAGGTACAAATGGCCACAGTGTCAAGTAGAGAGATACAGTAGAACCTCAGTTCACAAATTTAATTTGTTCTGAGATTGTTTCTCATGCTTTTTGTTCCTATTGGAAAGCAAATTTTCCTATTGGAAATAATGTAAAGCCATGCGATCACTACCACATCCCCAAAAATAATCATATAAAAATAATTACTAATCATTTTAACTAAGTGTTTTGTCCCTCATGCACCTGAAATACAGTAGCAATGATTAATACACAATATAAGCTGAAAATAAACAATTTGTTTTTTCCTGAGGCCACGACTGACACACAGATTTATTTGGGGTCTTTGTACATTTAAACGAGTGAGAGTCTCTGGGCTCCAAGCACACACTTTTGGTCTTTAAAATGACAAAAGGAGGGGAAGAGCCAAGATGGTGGCTGGAAAGCAGGGACTTCTGTGAGCTTCCCACCAGGTCCCTACAAAAACCTATAAAAATGGCTCTGAAAAAATTCTAGAACTGCAGAACCCATGAAGTAGCAGAGAGAAGAAGGGCTCCAGCCCAGGAGAGCCTGGATAGTCGCTGGGTATGTTCTATAGCATGGAGGTGTATATTAGGAAGGCAGAATTTATGATTTCAAAGAGAATCTCATATGTGTCTAAAAGGTCCGGAACCACAGGATATAAGGAATTCTCTAGGCAGAAGGCAGGAGAACTAAAGCATGTATTTACACTCCACAGTAACAAGCCCACAAACCAGCGTCCCCATTTTGATATTTTCATCAAAAGCTTCCAGGCCCAATAAGTCCGCCTTATAAGAGTAACCAGGAGGCCACAGAGAAGCGAGATGGTATAAGGCAAAATCGTATACATGCTTCCCCTCTACGGTAAGAAGATTACCCACTAGCCTCTAGTCAGCTCTGCTACCGGCAGCTCAGCTTCGGCTGTAGGTGTCTCTGGCTCCAACCGGAAAAAGGAAAGGAGGATCTTCAAGCTGTCCTCTCCCCTCTTATAGAGTTTTTGACATCATCAAGCGCCGCCTGAACGACCAGGGCCGATTGGTTCTTGACTTGGCCCTTCCCCCTAGCGTAGACCATGTTAACACACTTCCCCTCAGCCAGCCCCACGACTCATCACACAGGAAGCTCTGGTCCTGCCCCGGAAGAGCAAGCCCCAGCATCCAGGGAAGCTCAACGAGGCAAGTTGAGTCATTCAAAGAAAACAAAGTCCATTCTGGCTACAATAACCTTTATCAAGTTGCTTGCCTCCTCGATAAGGGGGGAGGACAGGGAGGTAGGAGAGAATTTGTAACTCAAAAATTTAAAAAAAAAAGACTAAAATTGTTTTTACATGTAATTGGGAAAAATAAAATATTATTAAAAAGTTTAAGAAAAATAGAATTACAAAAGGATTAAAAAACTCCAAACCTTTGCACCCCACATCTGTTCTCTTTATTTGGCCATGACATCACAGAACACCAAACCTGTCTGGGCACCCGGTGTGGAGGAGGCTTACATGGGCAGGGGCTGGAGTGGAAGTCCTGGTCATGCAGGTGAGTAGGTCAGCAGCAGGGGCAGGCGCCTCTAGCCTCAACTCAGATGGCAGAAGGGGGTGGGGTAGCCAGGAGGGCCCAGGCCATGGCCTGTGAACAGGGGAGAGGGGCCTGCAAACAGGGGAGAGGGTGTCCTCTCCAAAGCAGTAGCTGCAGCAACATGGTCAAGCAAGTCACCTTCTGCCCGTGGATCTAAGCTAACTTGGTATTTTGAATCAGGAAGAAAGTGGATACATGCAGCCATCCCTACTTGGAACTGAGCTCACCACACCAGTTCCCCTGGTCCAGGCCAGGATTATTGCTTGGAAGGACAATCTCCGTCATTGAGAACATAGGGAATTTCAATGTCAGGAGTGTTTTCTCTTGTGGTACTTTCACTAAAAGTAAGACTAATTCTACTACCTTCATTTATTTTTCACTTTTTAGAAACATTTTCTTGTTTCTACTCACTGATTTTTTTTCAAGTCCAAATATGTTCATACTGTGAATTTTTGCTCATCCTGCAATATCCAGAGAAGTATATGTAAACCAGCTTACCCATAAATTGCGGTTCTACTATAAGCATTTTGCTAGGGCATGTTGTCCTGTTTTGCTAGAGAAAAACTGCTAGGAACAGAGTTTTGAGACTAGGAAGAGATGTGATTTTGGAACTGGTTGTGATTCTGGAACTGGGGTCCTAGAACAGACACCCAAGGGAGAAATGTGATTTTGGAATTGGGATCCAAGCGCAAGCACCCAAGCATCCCATCAGAAGGATTTGTGGAAGAAATATATAAAGGATGAAGAAGAATGATGGAGGTAAGGAAAGAAAAAGGATGTAAAATAGGGTGAAATTAAAGTAGGACCGAAAGATTGAAGGGAGCATTTGTGCAATAACTGGAGGAAGAAAGGATAGAAAAAACAGGAGATGAATAGCAGAGGGATGGTAGGAAGGAGGATATAAGAAGGAATGAAAGGCATTTGTGGAAGCAATGTAGAAAGAAGAAAAAGAAAGGACTCTTGGAACATAGGAAAGAAGGATGGGAAGACCTCTGTGGAAGGATAAGAGGGAGAATGAAAGGAAGGAATTCAGGAAGAAATGAAAGGAAGAGGAGGAGTGAGACAGGGAAAATGATGAAGGAACAAGTGAAGGATGGTAGTAAGAACAGGTTGAGATGAAGTAGGAAAAGAAGAAAGGAATGAAAAACGAATGCAACAAAAACATCTTTAAATGGAACAAACTATTTAAAGAAAAAACAACAATAAAAAAAAGGAAATGTGCTTTCTGGCTGGAAAAGAAACAATTGCTATTTGTGTACATCATATATCATGAATATATGATGAAGTAATTGACACAAAAATACAAAGACATGGGGTTAGGCGAGTCGTATAGTCAAGCTATAGACTGATTTTAATGGAGTTACCAACAGTATTTTATACAGGTTAGTTGCTGAGTTATCCTGACTTCAAAGAAGAGTACAATAAAGAATTGATTAGGTTTTTTACGTCCTTGTTCCTGGGAGTGAGTCACTGTTTTTTCTCAAGGCTAACCAAATTGAAACATTTATATTCTCTTACATATAGACAACCAGACTGAAACATTTCTGTCATCTCCCATATAGATAATCAGCTACAAAGGCAGGTTTTCTTTGCCAAGTCCTCTTATCCTAAAACTGGCCTTGCCATGCATAGACCCATTCTCAATTGACCCTGCCTTGCACAGGTCTAAGAGGCCTAAACAGGATATAGTTAGCTCCCAACACTATTTACTAACTCTGAGCCACCAAAACTTAACAATGACCAAGTTAGGCTTGGGCTGGCATTTATTATTAGCCAATAAAATGAAAACCACATTGATTTAGGTTTAAGGCAGTCAAATACTCTATTTGAATTACAATGGGCTTTATCAAAGCCTGATTTTCCAGAGCTCTGATTTAACAAATCATGGATGGGGGTGGGGTGGGGGTGGAGTCAAAATGGCCACATGAAAACAGCATATTACAGAGCTCTCTCACAAATTCTGCCAGATACCTCTAAAAAAGTGAATCTGAGCAGATTTGAGGGTTAGAAGCAACTATAGACTGAGTGGGGCAGGACCACCAGGCATGGAATGGTAGCAGACTACACCAGGATGGGAGCAGCAGAGGAACAGAGCCATGCATCAGTCTGGGAGAACACTGGAAGTGAGAAATGTGGTAGTGGGAGCAGGTCCAGGGTGGAAGTGCCAGATAAGGCAGAGATTCCCAGGCTTTTCAGTCCAGGACAGGAGTCTTTTGGAGCTACTGGAGATACCAGCGCAGAGCCCTGAGGCCTCCAGTCCACAAACAGTCTAAATGTTTGAAACCTGCCTTCTTCAACTTCTGGAAGCCATGATGACCAGGTAAAATGGCTCTCATTCCTCCCTTCCTCACCCAAATAATACCCCCTTGGGAGAAACCTTAAAATAGAGGAACAAGAAGTGGGGCTTTAGTAGCCTTGTAGCTGGGGAAGCTGAGGATTCCTCCTCTTGTGGTGGCAGAAGGAGAGTAGTGCAGGAAGAGAGTTGTCCCAGCAGGCCCCACCTCTGCAGAACAGTGGGAGTTCCTGAGACCCATGGGGTTGGAGCCAGCAGTCATCAACACTAGGACCCCAGATGTGCCTCCCCCCTCCCCCACACTTCACAATACTAGAGGCCACAGTACACAAAGCCAGTGAGCTCTAGAAGCAGAGATCCACTTTAGAAGTTGGGGAGAGTGGGGAACACTGCCATGAAAAAGCAAACCAGAAGACTAAAGACTACTGATCCCTATTATGGAGATAGGAAGATCAAAATACCCATTCAGAAAAAGACAGCCTTGACACTATACCCACATATGAAACCTCAAAAGGGAATGTGAGCTGGTCTCCAGCCCAAAAAGCATTCCTGGAAGAGCTCAAAGAGGATTTTAAAAACCAATTTAGAGAGGTAAAAGAACAGAACAAATCTTTAAAAAGTAAAACTGGCAAAATGGTTAAGGAGGTCTAGAATATATTTGGAGAGATTGAGGGTATGCCCATCAACTGGGGAATGACTGAACAAGTTGTGGTATAAAAATGGAATGGAATACTATTGTGCTATAAGAAATGATGAGTGAGAGGACTTCAGAAAAACCTGGAATGACTTATATGAACTGATGCTGAGTGAGGGGACAGAACAAGGAGAACTAGGAGTACACAATTACAGCCACACTGTGTGATGGAAAACTTTGATAGACTTGGCTCTCCTCAGAAATGCAATTACAAACCAACTCCAAAAGGCTCATGGTGTTTCCAAAGAATTACAGTCTGAATGCAGATCAAAGCATACTATTGTCTTTCTCTCTTTTGTTTTGTTTTGATTCTTCTTTCTCATGGTTCATTCCATTGGCTATAATTATTCTTTGCAATTTAACTAACATGAAAATATGTTTAATGTAAATGTATACGTAGAACCTATATTAGATTGCAAACTGTCTTGGGAAGGAGGGAAAGGAAGGAAGGGGAAGAAACTTTGGAACTCAAAAGCTTGTGGAACCAAATGTTGTAAACTAAAAATAAAAAAATGTTTAAATTAAAAAAAAGAAGATAGCAAAGTCAAAGCGCCTACCTCCAAAGCCTCCAAGAAAAATATGAATTGGTCTGAGGCCATGGAAGAACACAAAAAGGATTTTGAAAGTCAAGAAAGGTAAAGGAAAAATTAGGAAAAGAAATGAGTGATGCAAAAAATCATGAAAAATAAGTCAACTGCTTGGTAAAGGAGACACAAAACAATACTGAAGAAAATAAGACCTTAAAAAACAGACTAGGCCCTGTGGCAAAAGAGATACAAAAAGTTGATGAGGGGAAGAATGCCTTAAAAAGTAGAATTGGAGAAATGGAAAAGTAAGTTCCAAAGCTCACTGAAGAAAATAATTCCTTAAAAATTGGAATGGAGCAAATGGAAAATAATGACTTTATGATAAATCAAGAGAGAAATAGAACCAAAAGAAAGAAAAAAAGAAGACAATAGGAAATACCTCCTTGAGAAAACAAACAATTGAACCAGAAAATAGATTCAGGAGAGATAGTTTTAAAACTATTAGAGTGTCTGAAAGCCATGATCAAAAAATAGCCCAGAGATCATTTTTTAAATTTATTTTTGTTTTATTTTTAGTTTACAACACTTGGTTCTACATAATTTTGAGTCCCAGATTTTCTTCCCTCCCTCTCCCCCTCCCCAAAATGGCATGGAATCCCATATAACTTCCACATATAACTTCGCATTGAATTAATTTACACACTAGTCAAGTTATGGAGAAGAATTATGACCAATGGAATGAATCATGAGAAAGAAGAAACAAGACCAAAAAAAAAAAAAACCCAAAAACAAAAACAAAAGAAAGAAAAAGAAAAAAAGCGGGAGAGGGAGAGGCTAACATGAAGTGTGCCTCAATCTGCATTCGTACTTCATAGTTCTGTCTCTGGATGTAGGTAGCATTCTCCATCGTGAGTCCTTTGGAGTTGTCTTTGTACCTTGTGTTGCTGAGACGAGCAAAGTCTGTCAGGGTTAGTCCTCACAGAATCCTTATATCTATGGTTGTGTATAATGTTCTCCTGGCTCTGCTCCACTCACTCGACGTTATGTCGTGTAGATGAAGTCCGTGTCATCCCCATTTCTTATAGCACAATAGTATTCCATTACCTTCATGTACCACAGCTTCTTCAGCCATTCCCCAGTTGATGGGCATCCCTTTGATTTCCAATTCTTAGCTATCACAAAAAGAGTTGCTATAAATGTTTTTGTACATATGGGTCCATTTTCCACTTGTGTGATCTCTTTAGGATACAACCCTAGAAGTGGTATTGTTGTGTCAAAGGGTATGAACATTTTTATAGCCCTTTGGACATAGTTCCAAATTGCTCTCCAAAATGGCTGGATCAGTTCACAACTCCACCAGCAATGTAACAATGTTCCAATTTTCCCACATCCTCTCCAGCACTTATCATTTTCCTGTTTTGTTATTTTAGCCAATCTGACAGGATAGATGTCGTACCTAAGAGTTGTTTTGATTTGCATTTCTCTAATCAGTAGTGATTTTGAGCATTTTTTTCATATGCCTATAGATATCTTTAATTTCTTCCTCTGAAAATTGCCTGTTCATATCCTTTGACCATCTCTCAATTGGGGAATGACTTGTATTCCTATATATTTAGCTCAGTTCCCTGTATATTTTAGAAATGAGGCCTTCATCAGTGACACTAGTTGTAAAAATTTTCTCCCAATTTTCTGCCTCCCTCCTAATCTTTGTTGCATTGGCTTTTTTTGGTACAAAATCATTTCAATTTAACATTATCAAAATTATCCATTTTGCAATTTGTAATGCTCTCTGTCTCTTGTTGGGTTGTGAATTCTTTTCTTTTCCATAAATCTGATAGGTAAACTATTCCTTGCTCTCCCAAATTACTTATAGTATCAGCCTTTATTCCTAAATCATGATCACATTTTGACTTTATTTTGGTATATGGTGTAAGATATTGGTCTATGCCCAGTTTCTGCCCTACCATGTTCTAATTTTCCCAACAGTTTTTGCAAAATAGTGAATTCCTAGCCCAGAAGCTAGTCTCTTTGGATTATCAAAGAGTAGATTGCTATAGTCATTGATTTCTCCATCTTCTGTACCTATCCTATTCCATTGATCCACAACTCTGTTTCTTAGTCAGTACCAGGTAGTGTTGATGACTGCTGCTCCATAGTACAGTTTAATATCTGATATGGCCAGGGCACCTTCTCTAGCATTTCTTTTCATTAATATCCTAGATATTCTAGACCTCTTGTTCCTCCAGATGAATTTTGTTATTATTTTATCCAGCTCTATAAAATAATTTTTTTGGTAGTTCAATTTGTATATCACTGCATAGATAGATTAATTTAGGTAAAATAGTAATTTTTATTATATTAGCTCAGCCTAACCATAAGCAACTGATATTTTTCCATTTATTTAGATTCGACTTTATTCACGTGAAAAGTGCATCGTCATTATGTTCATATAGTCCGTGAGTGTGTCTTGGCAGATAGACTCCTAAATGTTTTATAGTGTCTACAGTAACTTTGAATGGAATTTCTCTTTCTACTTCTTGCTGTTGGGCTTTGTTAGTAATGTATAGGAATGCTGAGGATTTATGTGGGTTTATTTTACATCCTACAACTTTGCTAAGGTTGTTTATTATCTCAAGTAGTTTTTTACTTGATTCTCTAGGATTCTCTAAGTAAATCATCATCTCATCTGCAAAAAGTGATAATTTAGCTTCTTCCTTGCTTGTTCTAATTCCTCAATTTCTTTTTCCTCTCTTATTGCTACAACTAACCTTTCTAGTACCAAATTGAATAGTAGAGGTGATAATGGATATCCTTGTTTCACCCCTGATCTTATTGGGAATGCATCTAGCTTATTGTAGCCAGAATGGACTTTGTTTTCTTTGAATGACTCAGCTCACCTCGTTGAGCTTCCCTGGACGCTGGGGCTTGCTCTTCTGGGGCAGGACTAGAGCTTCCTGTGTGATGAGTCGTGGCGCTGGCTGAGGGGAGGTGTGTTAACGTGGTCTACGCTGGGGGTGGGGCCAAGTCAAGAACCAATCGGCCCTGGTCGTTCAGGCGGTGCTTGATGATGTCAAAAACTCTATAAGAGGGGAGAGGACAGCTTGAAGATCCTCCTTTCCTTTTCCAGTTGGAGCCAGAGACACCTACAGCTGAAGCTGAGCTGCCGGTAGCAGAGTTGACTAGAGGCTAGTGGGTAATCTTCTTACTGTAGAGGGGAAGCATGTATACGATTTTGCCTTATACTATCTCACTTCTCTGTGGCCTCCTGGTTACTCTTATAAGGCGGACTTATTGGGCCTGGAAGCTTTTGATGAAAATATCAAAATGGGGATGCTGGTTTGTGGGCTTGTTATTGTGGAGTGTAAATACATGCTTTAGTTCTCCTGCCTTCTGCCTAGAGAATTCCTTGTATCTTGCGGTTCCAGACCTTTTAGGCACATATGAGATTCTCTTTGAAATCATAAATTCTGCCTTCCTAATATACTTATCCCCATTACAAATAATGCTTGTTGATGGTTTTAGGTAGATGCTATTTATAATTTTAAGGAAGGCACCATTTATTCCTATGCTTTCTAGTGTTTTTAATAGGAATGGGTGTTGTATTTTGTCAAAGGCTTTTTCTGCATCTATCGAAATGATCATATGGTTTCTACTAGTTTTGTTGTTGATATGGTCAATTATGCTAATAGTTTTTCTAATACTGAACCAGCCTTGCATTCCTTTAATAAATCCTACCTGGTCATAATGTATTATTCTGGTGATAAGTTGCTGCAATCTTTTTGCTAATATTTTATTTAAAATTTTTGCAACAATATTCATTAGGGAAATTGGTCTATAATTTTCTTTCTCTGTTTTGACTCTATCTGGTTTGGGTATTAGTACCATATTTGTGTCACAAAAAGAATTTGGTAGGACTCCTTCTTCACCTATTTTCCCAAATAGTCTATAAGGTATTGAAATTAATTGTTCTTTAAATGTCTGATAGAATGCACATGTAAAACCATCTGGCCCTGGAGATTTTTTCCTAGGGAGTTCATTGATGACTTGCTCAATTTCTTTTTCTGAGATGGGGTTATTTAGAGATTTTACTTCCTTTTCTGTTAACCTGGGTAATTTATGTTTTGTAGCTATTCATCCATATCTCTAGGTTTGTCAAATTTATGGGCATACAATTGAGCAAAATTATTCCTAATTATTGTTTTGATTTCCTCTTCATTAGAGGTGAACACACCCTTTTCATTTTTGATACTGATAATTTCATTTTCTTCTTTCTTTTTTCAATCAAATTGACCAAAGGCTTATCAATTTTATTGATTTTTTCATAAAGCCAGCTCTTTGTTTTATTTATTAATTCAATAGTTTTCTTGATTTCAATTTTATTAATCTCTCCTTTGATTTTCAGTATTTTTAATTTGGTATTTAATTGGGGATATTCAATTTGCTCTTTTTATTTTGATGTTGCCTGTCTCCATAAAAAGAATCAATGGTCCTCAGGTTTTTTTTTTGTGTGTGTGTGTTCTTCTTCGTGTTGGTTAGCCTGTTCCTGGCTTTACAATAAATTTCTGCTTTCGGGGCTCAAGGTTCTCTGTCCCAGCTTTCTTATTCTGGGGGTTGTGAGTCTAGTTGTTGGCTTTGTTAATTATAGCCTTCAGTTTCCTGAGGTGTGGGGAAGGGGTGTGGTTCCCTGATGTCTCTTTCCCTAGGGCTGCTCTCCAGCACTGTTGGTCTTCAGCAATGGTCTCAACTCTTTGTTGTTTGAGCTGGTATCTGGCACTTCCCGTGGGGGAGCAAGAGTACATCTGGGCTCCTGGTGTTGACCCCTGCTGGCTCTGCCCCTCTGAGAATAGGGAACTCCTACTATTCAGCCACTGAAGCCCCACTTCTATCTCCTCTATTCCAGCGTTCTTTTCTTCCGAGTACTTCACTGGTTGGGGGGGTAGGGATTAGAGCCATTTACCTGGCCATTATATCTCCCAGAAGTTCAAGAGGCCTCGTTTCATACCTTTGAGCTGCAAGTGTCAGGAGTTGATGTCTCATGGCCTGTGGTATTGTGCTGCCTCTCTTGGCTTCCACATACTGCCATCCTGTGTTGGGAAGCCTGGGGATCTCCATCAGTTTTGGGTGCCCAGCTTTCTCCCAATCTGTCTCCCACGTGGGTTTCCCAGCTGGCCACTTCTGTTTTGGTGCTAACTGGATCAGCTCCACATGCCCAGCACTCTCCAAGCATTCCTTTGGCCTTTCAGACTCTACTGGCTTGGACGGTTGCCCCACTCAGACTGCTTGCAGTTTCTAACTCTCAAATCTGCTCAAATTCACTTTTTTATAGGAATCTGACAGGACTTGTGAGAGAGCTCTGGTAAGACACTGTTTTTGTGTGGCCATCTTGGCCCCACCCCTGCCCTTACTCCAGAGATCATTTTTTAAGTAATTATCAAGAAAAAATTGCCCTGAGTGTCTAGAACCAGAGGGTAAAATAGAAATGGAAAGAATCCACCAATTACTTCTTGAAAGAGATCCCAAAATGAAAACCACCAGGAAGTGTTTGTGGGGTGGAGCCAAGATGGCAACTGGAAAGCAGGAACTTGTGTGAGCTCCCCACCACGTTCCTCCAAAAACCTATAAAATGGCTCTGGACAAATTCTACAACTGTGGAACCCACAAAATAGCAGAGGGAAGCAGGGATCCAGCCCAGGACAGCCCAGATGGTCGCTGGATGAGGTCTATTGTGCATGGACTGGAGGGGAGCAGAGCTCAGTGTGGCAGGCAGCAGGACCAAGCAGACCAGGAGCCAGGCAGGACAGGCCCTAGCACACTGAATCAATGAGCTGTGGCAGTTACCAAACTTCTCAACCCACACACACCAAAGACAACAGAGAAGGTTAGTGGGAAAAGCTTCGGGGGACAGAGTTCATGGTTTGGCCACTGCCCCAGGGGAAGTGGGGGAGGTGCAGCTACAGAACTACAGCTGCAGTTACTTCTGGACCCAGGCCCACGTGGTGGGAGGAATTAAGTGGCAGATCAGAGCAGGAGAGCAGAGCCTGCTGAAGATATTCCGTCAGGTCTGGGTTGGTGGTTCTTGAGGAAGGAGGAGTGCTGGGGTGGCAGAGCTGGTTGTATAGAAATAGCTCTGAAATCAATGGCATATCCCCTCAAGCTTGGAACATAGCACCCTTTGCTCTACAAGCAGTCATACCCCGACGAAAACCTCAAGGGTCAAGAAAGTTGGCTGGGAACATGGCCAGGCAGTGAAAATGAACCCAGATTCAGTCTCAGACTTTGGAATCCTTCTTTGGTGACAAAGAACACCAATACATATGCCCTGAAGAATTCAACAAAGTGCAAGAGCTGAAACCAACAGCCTCCAAGAAAAACATGAACTGGTCTCAGGCCATGGAAGAGCTCAAAAAGGAGTTGGAAAAGCAAGTTAGAGAAGTAGAGGAAAAATTGGGATGAGAAATGAGAAGGATGCGAGAAAACCATGAAAAACAAATCAACAACTTGCTAAAGGAGATCCAAAGAAATACTGAAAAAAATATTGAAGAAAACAACACTTTAAAAAATAGACTAACTCAAATGTCGAAAGAGCTCCAAAAAGCCAATGAGGAGAAGAATGCTTGAAAGGCAGAATTAACCAAATTGAAAAGGAGGTCCAAAAGACCACTGAAGAAAATACTACTTTAAAAATGAGATTGGAGGAAGTGGAAGCTAGTGACTTTATGAGAAATCAAGATAT